>NC_051216.1:5784773-5859773 GCF_015220715.1 Pygocentrus nattereri | reverse complement strand
ATTTTTTGACTGAATAAACAGAAAAAGTGGGAATGCAGACCCTAATACTGTTAATTAGTAGCAACAGAATGATGATAGTTCTGTACTTCAAGGGTGTAAAGCTGTTTATTGATCAGAGTAGGATATTTATCAGTGCCTTCCTCCGAGAGCAATTAGTCACAGAAATGATCAGTGTCCATACCTTAATTTTTCTCCCTGGGTGGCATTATGTACCAAAAGCGGTCATAATTCATTTTTACATGCCATTTTTCCAACCTCTGTTTAATACTAAGGGATGAATGCTCTTTTGTCGCTGTGCCTTTAAGACTGATATATGTTAATGAGCTCCATTCTGATTGGCTGCTCTGTATTGTGCTTCGTTCAAAAAGCAGTCCAGGCTGAAACACTCCTTTTATAAAATCGATGTGAATGGGCGGAGCTAAACTGCTGTAGGCTGAATACATGAATGTCATTACATTTGTGTTTGTAGTTGATCTCTATGATATGGGCCCCTGAGCCACGGCTTACTGGAACACTGACTCCACACTTAGATTATAATCTGATAAGAGCAGAAGATCAGAATTTGTTGGTCAACGCATTTACATGCACTTGAGTAATCAGATCATGGGGAAGCACCAGCTCCACAAGAGTCAGACAGTAATCAGCCAGTAAACCCACGGAAGAAGAAGTGATGTAAACATAATGTAAAACTCAAACTTCGTGTTTTTGTTTTTTTTTTAATATTATGCTGCCTTATTTGAAAATATGAACATGCATCATCTAGACGATGAATATTTAAATCCCTCGTTCAAACGTCGGTTTAGCGTTTTCACACATGCTCAGACTGAGAAATGAGAAAGAAATCCGAGTAAGAGTTCACAGCACTGAGCAATCTGTATACTGAGCTAAAATCCAGCCCCTGTATCGGGTTTGTTAATCGGCCCTCCCTCTGATCTTACTTTTCTGGTCTACGTTTACATGGCTGTCTGAATAATCTGATAACTGCAGAAGTCTGATTATGATCAGATTATTGAGTGCATGTAAACACACTTGCTGTGAGCTCTGTGTATTACTCGGTGATGATCAGATGGCGAAGTTTTTGTATGTGTTTTGTGTTTAGAATTCCAGGTGGAACTGACTCTGGACCGTCTGAAGCAGAAAGGAGCAATTAAGCGTGTTCTGTTCATGCACACTCAACAGCCTCAGTACACCAAGTTCACCACCGTGTCCAACGGTCAGCGGCCATCCTGCGAGGAACTGCAGGCATATCTCATAGTGAGTGTGATATTAACAGTCTTATCTCATAGTGAGAGTAATATTAAGTCTTATCTCATAGTGAGTGTGATATTAACAGCCTTATCTCATAGTGAGTGTGATATTAACAGTCTTATCTCATAGTGAGTGTGATATTAACAGTCTTATCTCATAGTGAGAGTAATATTAAGTCTTATCTCATAGTGAGTGTGATAATAACAGTCTTATCTCATAGTGAGTGTGATATTAACAGTCTTATCTCATAGTGAGAGTAATATTAAGTCTTATCTCATAGTGAGTGTGATATTAACAGCCTTATCTCATAGTGAGTGTGATATTAACAGTCTTATCTCATAGTGAGAGTAATATTAAGTCTTATCTCATAGTGAGTGTGATAATAACAGTCTTATCTCATAGTGAGTGTGATATTAACAGTCTTATCTCATAGTGAGAGTAATATTAAGTCTTATCTCATAGTGAGTGTGATAATAACAGCCTTATCTCATAGTGAGTGTGATATTAACAGTCTTATCTCATAGTGAGAGTAATATTAAGTCTTATCTCATAGTGAGTGTGATATTAACAGTCTTATCTCATAGTGAGTGTGATATTAACAGTCTTATCTCATAGTGAGAGTAATATTAAGTCTTATCTCATAGTGAGTGTGATAATAACAGCCTTATCTCATAGTGAGTGTGATATTAACAGTCTTATCTCATAGTGAGAGTAATATTAAGTCTTATCTCATAGTGAGTGTGATATTAACAGCCTTATCTCATAGTGAGTGTGATATTAACAGTCTTATCTCATAGTGAGTGTGATATTAAGTCTTATCTCATAGTGAGTGTGATATTAACAGCCTTATCTCATAGTGAGTGTGATATTAACAGCCTTATCTCATAGTGAGTGTGATATTAACAGTCTTATCTCATAGTGAGAGTAATATTAAGTCTTATCTCATAGTGAGTGTGATATTAACAGCCTTATCTCATAGTGAGTGTGATATTAACAGTCTTATCTCATAGTGAGAGTAATATTAAGTCTTATCTCATAGTGAGTGTGATATTAACAGCCTTATCTCATAGTGAGTGTGATATTAACAGCCTTATCTCATAGTGAGTGTGATATTAAGTCTTATCTCATAGTGAGTGTGATATTAACAGCCTTATCTCATAGCGAGTGTGATATTAACAGTCTTATCTCATAGCGAGTGTGATATTAACAGTCTTATCTCATAGCGAGTGTGATATTAACAGTCTTATCTCATAGCGAGTGTGATATTAACAGTCTTATCTCATAGTGAGTGTGATATTAACAGTCTTATCTCATAGTGAGTGTGATATTAACAGTCTTATCTCATAGTGAGTGTGATATTAACAGTCTTATCTCATAGCGAGTGTGATATTAACAGTCTTATCTCATAGCGAGTGTGATATTAACAGTCTTATCTCATAGCGAGTGTGATATTAACAGTCTTATCTCATAGTGAGTGTGATATTAACAGTCTTATCTCATAGTGAGAGTAATATTAAGTCTTATCTCATAGTGAGTGTGATAATAACAGTCTTATCTCATAGTGAGAGTAATATTGAGTCTTATCTCATAGTGAGTGTGATAATAACAGTCTTATCTCATAGTGAGTGTGATATTAACAGTCTTATCTCATAGTGAGAGTAATATTAAGTCTTATCTCATAGTGAGTGTATATAGTAAAATATATAATACATAGCACAATATGAAATAAAATGCATAAAAACACAAACCAGTATGAATAATAATAAAATATTTTCTCATAGTTAATAGGCCAGTAATACCCTCGTATTTCACAGGGATTATAACAGTAAAACCATTTTTTCTCTTAGTGAGTATAAAAGTAGTTTCGTTTTATCTTGTACTGTGTGTAATAATAATAATAATAATAATAATAATAATAATACAGACATAATGAGTAAAACCGGCCTGTCTCACAGTCAGTGAAATGGTAATACATCTCGTCTCATAGTGCAGGTGAAAATATCAGTAATCCAGGCCCATCTCTGAGTAAAAGGTGAATCTTGAGTATTTACTATAAACTGTCCTGTCTGTGTTGGAGGTGAGCTGCCACCTCATCAGGGGAGGCACCATTTTTAGTGCAGCTGCTCTGAGCTCTGCGCTTGTGAAGGCAAAGCGGTGGTGATGTGATTAAGTCAGCCGTGTGGTGTGTGCGCTGTGGTGGCACAGAGCCCAGCTCTCCAGCACACACAGCTGTTTACTTTTTAAAGGTGAAATGTGTTGTAGAGCTGGAGAGGTTTGACCAGAAAAGGCAGTGAATCTCTTTTTTTCTCCCTTTCTCTGAACTTAAAAGAGCATGAAGCTATTCACACAGAAATTCCCAAAGCCTGAACTCATAACCACTCCCTTTCCCTCTTTTAACCCCCCCCTCTCTCTCATTCTCTCTGTCTCTCTCTCTCTCTTTATTGGCATGAACTGTAATGAAAGCCCGTTGCCAAAGCAATAAATAGAATACTTAATATGGAGATAAGAAGAAAAGAGCATTCAAAACTCTCTCTCTCTCTCTCTCTCTCAGGATGACTCTGAGTTTAGAGATAAGATCACTCCTATTTCCATATTTATGGAGTACAGTCTGGACTATGAGAGTGCGATGGATAAAACTGGCCTTCGGCCCATCCTGGACCAGTCCACCCCCGCCAACCTCACCAAACAGGTGTGTGTCAGTGTGTCTGTGGATGTGTGTGTGGTAGGGATGCACCAAAAACCTTTCACCTGAAAATGAACAGAAATGACGTTGTCCCTTTGTAGGTGTGTAATAAACACTTAACAGATTATCAGTAACGTGTCAACAACATATCAAGCAGCAGTAGGTAGCTGAAGGTACATCGAGGTAAATATCTTGATGTTCTGTTGATACATTACTTACATTAACTCTAACCCTAGCCTCAACCCAAAACCCAGCCCTAACTCTCTCCCTGGTCCTAATCCTAACCCTAACCTCGACCCAAAACCCAGCCCTAACTCTCTCCCTGGTCCTAATCCTAACCCTAACCTCGACCCAAAACCCAGCCCTAACTCTCTCCCTGGTCCTAATCCTAACCCTAACCTCGACCCAAAACCCAGCCCTAACTCTCTCCCTGGTCCTAATCCTAACCCTAACCTCGACCCAAAACCCAGCCCTAACTCTCTCCCTGGTCCTAATCCTAACCCTAACCTCGACCCAAAACCCAGCCCTAACTCTCTCCCTGGTCCTAATCCTAACCCTAACCTCGACCCAAAACCCAGCCCTAACTCTCTCCCTGGTCCTAATCCTAACCCTAACCTCGATCCAAAACCCAGCCCTAACTCTCTCCCTGGTCCTAATCCTAACCCTAACCTCGACCCAAAACCCAGCCCTAACTCTCTCCCTGGTCCTAATCCTAACCCTAACCTCGACCCAAAACCCAGCCCTAACTCTCTCCCTGGTCCTAATCCTAACCCTAACCTCGACCCAAAACCCAGCCCTAACTCTCTCCCTGGTCCTAATCCTAACCCTAACCTCGACCCAAAACCCAGCCCTAACTCTCTCCCTGGTCCTAATCCTAACCCTAACCTCGACCCAAAACCCAGCCCTAACTCTCTCCCTGGTCCTAATCCTAACCCTAACCTCGACCCAAAACCCAGCCCTAACTCTCTCCCTGGTCCTAATCCTAACCCTAACCCTAACCTCGACCCAAAACCCAGCCCTAACTCTCTCCCTGGTCCTAATCCTAACCCTAACCTCGACCCAAAACCCAGCCCTAACTCTCTCCCTGGTCCTAATCCTAACCCTAACCCTAACCTCGACCCAAAACCCAGCCCTAACTCTCTCCCTGGTCCTAATCCTAACCCTAACCTCGACCCAAAACCCAGCCCTAACTCTCTCCCTGGTCCTAATCCTAACCCTAACCTCGACCCAAAACCCAGCCCTAACTCTCTCCCTGGTCCTAATCCTAACCCTAACCTCGACCCAAAACCCAGCCCTAACTCTCTCCCTGGTCCTAATCCTAACCCTAACCTCGACCCAAAACCCAGCCCTAACTCTCTCCCTGGTCCTAATCCTAACCCTAACCTCGACCCAAAACCCAGCCCTAACTCTCTCCCTGGTCCTAATCCTAACCCTAACCCTAACCTCGACCCAAAACCCAGCCCTAACTCTCTCCCTGGTCCTAATCCTAACCCTAACCCTAACCTCGACCCAAAACCCAGCCCTAACTCTCTCCCTGGTCCTAATCCTAACCCTAACCTCGACCCAAAACCCAGCCCTAACTCTCTCCCTGGTCCTAATCCTAACCCTAACCTCGACCCAAAACCCAGCCCTAACTCTCTCCCTGGTCCTAATCCTAACCCTAACCCTAACCTCGACCCAAAACCCAGCCCTAACTCTCTCCCTGGTCCTAATCCTAACCCTAACCTCGACCCAAAACCCAGCCCTAACTCTCTCCCTGGTCCTAATCCTAACCCTAACCTCGACCCAAAACCCAGCCCTAACTCTCTCCCTGGTCCTAATCCTAACCCTAACCTCGACCCAAAACCCAGCCCTAACTCTCTCCCTGGTCCTAATCCTAACCCTAACCTCGACCCAAAACCCAGCCCTAACTCTCTCCCTGGTCCTAATCCTAACCCTAACCTCGACCCAAAAGCCAGCCCTAACTCTCTCCCTGGTCCTAATCCTAACCCTAACCTTGACCCAAAACCCAGCCCTAACTCTCTCCCTGGTCCTAATCCTAACCCTAACCTCGACCCAAAACCCAGCCCTAACTCTCTCCCTGGTCCTAATCCTAACCCTAACCTTGACCCAAAACCCAGCCCTAACTCTCTCCCTGGTCCTAATCCTAACCCTAACCTCGACCCAAGACCCAGCCCTAACTCTCTCCCTGGTCCTAATCCTAACCCTAACCTCGACCCAAAACCCAGCCCTAACTCTCTCCCAGGTCCTAATCCTAATCCTAACCTCGACCCAAAACCCAGCCCTAACTCTCTCCCTGGTCCTGGTCCTAACCCTAACCCTAACCTCGACCCAAAACCCAGCCCCAACTCTCTCCCTAGTCCTGGTCCTAACCCTAACCCTAACCTCGACCCAAAACCCAGCCCTAACTCTCTCCCTGGTCCTAACCCTAACCTCGACCCAAAACCCAGCCCTAACTCTCTCCCTGGTCTTAACCCTAACCCTAACCTTGACCCAAAACCCAGCCCTAACCCTCACCCTGGTTCTAATCCTAACCCTAACCTCGACCCAAAACCCAGCCTTAACCCTCACTCTGGTCCTAATCCTAACCCTAACCTCGACCCAAAACCCAGCCCTAACCCTCACTCTGGTCCTAATCCTAACCCTAACCTCGACCCAAAACCCAACCTTAACCCTCACTCTGGTCCTAATCCTAACTGTAGTCTTAACCTCAACCCAAAACCTAATCCTAATCCTCACCCTGGCCCTAATCCTAATTTTAAACCTCAATCTAACCGAAACCTAATCCTAACCCTCACATTTGTCCTAATCCTAACTCTAACCATAAACTCAACTCAAATCAATCAAATCCTCACAGCAATGTTCAACATCTAGATTAAAGTCTTCCCAGGAGAGTAGAGGCTGTTACTGTAGCACAGACTCACTATTAACACCTTCATCTCAGAGGAAACGCTGGAGGATCCAGAGTCCATAGACTTTATCATGACTGGACATTTTTGTCTTGATATTTTTGTGGGTGTTGTGCAGCCTTAAAGTTTCACTCTTAAAAAAGATGGTTCTTCAAGAGTTCTTGAATAAAGAACATGGTTCAAAATAGAACCATGATCATTTAAAGAACCCTTTGCATTATTAAACAGTTCTGTGCAGTGTGAGAGGGTTCCTCAGATTGATGGAAAATGTGCACGAATGTGCTATAGACAGTTCTACATAGAACCTTTTTTAAAAGGGGTTCTATATGGCCCCAAAATGGTTCTTTGAGTGAATATAGAACCAAGATCACTCAAAGAACCCTTTGCATTATTAAAAATTTCTTTGCATTGTGAAAGGGTTCCTCAGATTAATGGAAAAAGTGAATAAATGTGCTGTAGGTGGAACCTTTTTAAAAGGGGTTCTATATGTCACCCAAAAGGGTTCTTCAATTAGTACAAGCTTAACATCCTAACAACAGAAGAACCCTTATGGTTGCCATATAGATCTATTTTTAAAAAGAAACCATTAACAGTACGTTCTCCATCAATCTACATAGACACTTTATGAACAGGGTTCTGTGAAGCACCAAAAAGGGTTCTGCTATTGTTAAGATGTAAAGCTTGTACCAATAGAAGGAGGCTTTTTGGTGCTATATAGAAACCTTTTCATAATGGTTCTATATAGAACCATCTATGGCATGTCCTGAAGAGTAATGCAAAGAACTGTTTAATAAGGCAAAGGCTTCCTTGAGTGTCCATGGTTCTATATAGAACCATTTTCCTTACTGAAGAACCCTTGAAGAGCCATGTTTGAGTGTAGTGCTGCAGCAGTGCTGAGTGTAGCCACAGCAGAGTGTTTAACACTGACACAGACAATGATCTTCAGCTCGGCTGTGAGGTCAGAAGATGACCGACAGGTGGCTGATGCCCAAATTATAGTCTGAGGTCACGACCGCCTGTTTTTCTTGTTTAATAAACGCCCCCTCAGCGCTGGGTGAGATTAAACCAGCCGATGACTCACTGTGCGGTATTGCTTTTTCATATTTTCTGCAGGCGCACATTCTGCTGGACTGTGGTGATGATAATATCTGTAAGCCTGACCTGAAACTGGATGTGGTCAGGTGAGTGAGCGGCTCCTTCGCCATCAGAATCACCCCAAACTGCCCGACAGTGGTGTCTGCTCTGTATCTGTTTGTCTCTCTGTGTCTGTCTGTCTGTCTGTGTCTGTTTGTCTCTCTCTGTGTCTGTCTGTCTCTCTCTGTGTCTGTCTGTCTCTCTCTGTGTCTGTCTCTCTGTCTCTGTGTCTCTCTGTCTCTGTGTCTGTCTGTGTCTGTTTGTTTGTCTGCATCTGTTTATCTGTCTGTTTGTCTGTCTGCGTCTGTCTGTCTGCGTGTGTCTGCGTCTGTCTGTGTTTGTCTGTCTGCGTCTGTGTCTGTTTGTCTGTCTGCGTCTGTCTGTCTGCGTCTGTCTGTCTGCATCTGTTTATCTGTCTGTCTGTCTGCGTCTGTCTGTCTGCGTCTGTCTGCGTCTGTCTGTCTGCGTGTCTGTCTCTCTCTGTGTCTGTCTGTCTCTCTCTGTGTCTGTCTGTCTCTCTCTGTGTCTGTCTGTCTGTCTCTGTGTCTCTCTGTGTCTGTTTGTCTGTCTGCATCTATTTATCTGTCTGTTTGTCTGTCTGCGTCTGTCTGTCTGCTTGTGTCTGCGTCTGTCTGTGTTTGTCTGTCTGCGTCTGTGTCTGTTTGTCTGTCTGCATCTATTTATCTGTCTGTTTGTCTGTCTGCGTCTGTCTGTCTGCTTGTGTCTGCGTCTGTCTGTTTGTCTGTCTGCGTCTGTCTGTCTGCTTGTGTCTGCGTCTGTCTGTGTTTGTCTGTCTGCGTCTGTGTCTGTTTGTCTGTCTGCGTCTGTCTGTCTGCGTCTGTCTGTCTGTCTGCATCTGTTTGTCTGTCTGTCTGCATCTGTCTGTCTGCGTGTGTCTGCGTCTGTCTGTCTGCATCTGTCTGTCTGCGTCTGTCTGCGTCTGTCTGTCTGCGTCTGTCTGTCTGCATCTGTCTGTCTGCGTCTGTCTGCGTCTGTCTACCACTTCGCATGTTGCTGTGATTGCATCAACATAGAGGATCTTCTGTCTAGACAGTGGGATTAAGGTGAAACTATTGCTTTGGGTTACAAACACGTCGCAAAACCTCCTTTTCTCAATTTTGGTCGTTTTTCATTTTTTTGACATAATTTGAAAATACATGTTATCCTTTGTTTTGTCTGTAAATTTCATGATGACTGAACCAAAACAAATGACCCAAAATGACTTGGAAAAAACTCTGGTTCCATTGATTTACATTAAAAGTCCAGTAGGATTTTTCCTTCTCCTGTAAAGTTGCTGTTTTGGTTTTCGTCCATCAATGGCGATATTTTTATACATCATAAGTTGCTAACTGCTACATGGATAATGTAATGTAGCTAGTGAATCAGCCAGCTAACAGTACATCTCAAGCATGGCTCACTATACAAAAAGGGTGGTTCTTCAAGGGTTTTTTAGTGAAGACAATGGTTCTACTTAGAATCATGCATTCTCTATAGAACCATTTCATGCTCTTTGAATGGTGAAATGGTTCTTCAGATTAATGGAAAATGTGCTGTAGATAGTTCTACATAGAAACTTTATGAAAAAGCTTCTATATGGCACCAAAAAGGGTTCTGTTGTTGTGACAATGTCAAGTCTGTGCCAATAGAAGAGCCCTTTTCGGCTGCATATAGAACTCTTTTCATGTATTATCTACATAGAACCGTCCTTCATCAATCTGAAGAACCATTTCATGATGCAAAGAACCATTTCACCAGTGCAAAGGGGTTTTTGAGTGTTCATGGGTCTATTTAGAACCTTTTTCTTTACTGAAGATGCCTTGAAGAACCATCCTTTTTAAGAGTGTATATAGCACCAAAAAGGGTTCTTCTATTATTATAAACTGGACATCACAATAGAAGAACACTGTTGGTGGTATATAGAACCATATGCAACATTCTCTGTTAATCTGAAGAACCAATGTTCCAATGTTAATCTGTTCTACAGTTTCTCGTTAGGCTGAATGAATAACCGGCTCTAAATGTAGGTATTGTGATATAAACCGAGTCCGTTCTACAGTTTCTCATTAGACTGAATGAATAACCGACTCTAAATGTAGGTATTGTGATATAAACCGAGTCCGTTCTACAGTTTCTCATTAGACTGAATGAATAACCGACTCTAAATGTAGGTATTGTGATATAAACCGAGTCCGTTCTACAGTTTCTCATTAGGCTGAATGAATAACCGGCTCTAAATGTAGGTATTGTGATATAAACCGAGTCCGTTCTACAGTTTCTCATTAGACTGAATGAATAACCGGCTCTAAATGTAGGTATTGTGATATAAACCGAGTCCGTTCTACAGTTTCTCGTTAGGCTGAATGAATAACCGGCTCTAAATGTAGGTATTGTGATATAAACCGAGTCCGTTCTACAGTTTCTCGTTAGACTGAATGAATAACCGGCTCTAAATGTAGGTATTGTGATATAAACCGAGTCCGTTCTACAGTTTCTCATTAGACTGAATGAATAACCGACTCTAAATGTAGGTATTGTGATATAAACCGAGTCCGTTCTACAGTTTCTCATTAGACTGAATGAATAACCGGCTCTAAATGTAGGTATTGTGATATAAACCGAGTCCGTTCTACAGTTTCTCATTAGGCTGAATGAATAACCGACTCTAAATGTAGGTATTGTGATATAAACCGAGTCTGTTCTACAGTTTCTCATTAGGCTGAATGAATAACCGACTCTAAATGTAGGTATTGTGATATAAACTGAGTCTGTTCTACAGTTTCTCATTAGACTGAATGAATAACCGGCTCTAAATGTAGGTATTGTGATATAAACCGAGTCTGTTCTACAGTTTCTCATTAGACTGAATGAATAACCGACTCTAAATGTAGGTATTGTGATATAAACCGAGTCTGTTCTACAGTTTCTCATTAGGCTGAATGAATAACCGGCTCTAAATGTAGGTATTGTGATATAAACCGAGTCCGTTCTACAGTTTCTCGTTAGACTGAATGAATAACCGACTCTAAATGTAGGTATTGTGATATAAACCGAGTCCGTTCTACAGTTTCTCATTAGGCTGAATGAATAACCGACTCTAAATGTAGGTATTGTGATATAAACCGAGTCCGTTCTACAGTTTCTCATTAGGCTGAATGAATAACCGACTCTAAATGTAGGTATTGTGATATAAACCGAGTCCGTTCTACAGTTTCTCATTAGGCTGAATGAATAACCGACTCTAAATGTAGGTATTGTGATATAAACCGAGTCCGTTCTACAGTTTCTCATTAGGCTGAATGAATAACCGACTCTAAATGTAGGTATTGTGATATAAACCGAGTCCGTTCTACAGTTTCTCATTAGGCTGAATGAATAACCAACTCTAAATGTAGGTATTGTGATATAAACCGAGTCCGTTCTACAGTTTCTCATTAGGCTGAATGAATAACCGACTCTAAATGTAGGTATTGTGATATAAACCGAGTCCGTTCTACAGTTTCTCATTAGGCTGAATGAATAACCGGCTCTAAATGTAGGTATTGTGATATAAACCGAGTCCGTTCTACAGTTTCTCATTAGACTGAATGAATAACCGACTCTAAATGTAGGTATTGTGATATAAACCCAGTCTGTTCTGTAGACTGGTCTGTAGGACCCTTGTGTTTTATGTGGAAGCGGATGAAACATTTAAAATGTGTCTGTCTTTGCTTCGCTGTGTTTCAGTGATCAGAAGCAGATCTATATTGGAGATGATAACCCTCTGACCCTGGAGATCAGCGCAGTGAATGGAGGTGAGGGGGCGTATGAGGCAGAGCTGCACGTCATCATGCCTCCACAGGCCGACTTCATTGGAGTGGTGAGGAACAGTGAGGTGAGTGGAACGCCAGCACAAACCACACACATACACATCTATCTAGAGCTTACAGTGATGGTCTGGAAAATGACCTAATTTACATGCCCCTGTGGTAACCGGCCATAATAAACACAACTCAGTTAATCAACAGGGTCACACCTGAATCTCCAGAGTAATCTGTTCATTTAATAATCACGGCCAGGAGGAAGCTCCTGGTAAAAGCCCAGAGATCTCCACCACTGCAAGGATTATAGAAGGCTTAACAGTCCTCTAAAAGGGTGTTGGTCCGTTTTATTGGTCAACCGAGTACAAAGAGGTTCTAATCCATTAGGTATACATGATTGTGATTGGAATAAATAAGGGAATGTTAATATGTCACTGCTGTCAGGAAAAAACCTTACATTCAATTTTCAGTTTTTGACATAAATTGGGAAAACATGTTCCCCTTTATAAGGTCTGTAAATTTCATGACGATTAAGCAAACAGAAACGGCCCAAAATGACTTGAAAAAAATTCTGGTTCCATTGACTTACATTAAAAGTAAAGTAGGTTTTTTCCTTCTCCTGTAAAATTACCATTTTGGAGATCAGGCGTTTTGTTCAGACAGCAGTGATGCATGCCCACACTGCAAAAATGGCGTCTTGTCAAGTAAAGTTATCTTACGCTTAGTTGATATATATCCAATGTTTTTCCTGTTGAGATTATTGTAAGCTTATTTTAATATTATTTTCCTTTTTTTCGAACATTTTGTTGCTTGAATTTTGTCTGCACATTTGTGCATTTCCACAAAACTTCAAATTGCTCATACGTGCAGCTGACTATTAGAATATTTTCACAGTTAGATTCTCTTGGGTTTCTGTCTGTTTACATAATAAAGGCTTATTAGATCAAACTGTAGCTTAAAGCTGAGCCTAACTCAATCTCATTATGAAACAAAGTAATCATTCTGGAAAATCCCAGTAATGAGCTGAGCTCTGCTGACCTCATGCAGTCTGCGTAAGAACATGTTTACGAGGTTTTCGCAGAACTGACAGAGCCTTGTTTTAATAGCAGAGTGCAAGTGTGGTGTTTGTGTCCGTTTGTTGCTCTTTGTCTGTAAATGTGTTTGTGTTTCAGACGCTGTCCCGGCTCTCCTGTGCTTATAAAAAAGAGAACCAGACCAGAGTCGTCTGTGATCTAGGAAACCCCATGAAAGGAGGAACCAAGGTAGAACCCTAGAAAAAACCCCCAGACACCCCCGTGTATATTTTAGATACTTAGTGTCGGTTCATGTTGATTGTTCGTACCAGTCAAAAGTTTCATAATAATAAATGTCGAACTTTTAAGCAAAAGACTTAAGATGTTTAAACGTCTTTTTAAATTGTGACATAAATTATGACAGTTATGATTGTGTTTTTTGCAGATTATGGCTGGTTTGCGCTTCAGTGTCCATCAGCTGTCAGAGCAGGACACCTCCGTCAAGTTCGATCTGCTGATACAGAGGTACGATAACACTGCTTTTCAAATGAAACAGTAGAAGCCGTATCGCCCCCTACGTTTCCTGTAGTGTATTACAGTCTGTCAGAGCGACTGTGTGGATCATATGAACATTATAGAGCTTTTTAAATGAAACAGTAGAAGCCGTATCGCCCCCTACGCTTCCTGTAGTGTATTACAGTCTGTCAGAGCGACTGTGTGGGTCATATGAACATTATAGAGCTTTTTAAATGAAACAGTAGAAGCCGTATCGCCCCCTATGCTTCCTGTAGTATATTACAGTCTGTCAGAGCGACTGTGTGGATCATATGAACATTATAGAGCTTTTTAAATGAAACAGTAGAAGCCGTATCGCCCCCTACGCTTCCTGTAGTGTATTACAGTCTGTCAGAGTGACTGTGTGGATCATATGAACATTATAGAGCTTTTTAAATGAAACAGTAGAAGCCGTATCGCCCCCTACGCTTCCTGTAGTGTATTACAGTCTGTCAGAGCGACTGTGTGGATCATATGAACATTATAGAGCTTTTTAAATGAAGCAGTAGAAGCCGTATCGCCCCCTACGCTTCCTGTAGTGTATTACAGTCTGTCAGAGTGACTGTGTGGATCATATGAACATTATAGAGCTTTTTAAATGAAACAGTAGAAGCCGTATCGCCCCCTACGCTTCCTGTAGTGTATTACAGTCTGTCAGAGCGACTGTGTGGATCATATGAACATTATAGAGCTTTTTAAATGAAACAGTAGAAGCCGTATCGCCCCCTACGCTTCCTGTAGTGTATTACAGTCTGTCAGAGTGACTGTGTGGATCATATGAACATTATAGAGCTTTTTAAATGAAACAGTAGAAGCCGTATCGCCCCCTACGCTTCCTGTAGTGTATTACAGTCTGTCAGAGCGACTGTGTGGATCATATGAACATTATAGAGCTTTTTAAATGAAACAGTAGAAGCCGTATCGCCCCCTACGTTTCCTGTAGTGTATTACAGTCTGTCAGAGCGACTGTGTGGATCATATGAACATTATAGAGCTTTTTAAATGAAACAGTAGAAGCCGTATCGCCCCCTACGCTTCCTGTAGTGTATTACAGTCTGTCAGAGCGACTGTGTGGATCATATGAACATTATAGAGCTTTTTAAATGAAACAGTAGAAGCCGTATCGCCCCCTACGCTTCCTGTAGTGTATTACAGTCTGTCAGAGCGACTGTGTGGGTCATATGAACATTATAGAGCTTTTTAAATGAAACAGTAGAAGCCGTATCGCCCCCTATGCTTCCTGTAGTGTATTACAGTCTGTCAGAGTGACTGTGTGGATCATATGAACATTATAGAGCTTTTTAAATGAAACAGTAGAAGCCGTATCGCCCCCTACGCTTCCTGTAGTGTATTACAGTCTGTCAGAGTGACTGTGTGGATCATATGAACATTATAGAGCTTTTTAAATGAAACAGTAGAAGCCGTATCGCCCCCTACGCTTCCTGTAGTGTATTACAGTCTGTCAGAGCGACTGTGTGGATCATATGAACATTATAGAGCTTTTTAAATGAAGCAGTAGAAGCCGTATCGCCCCCTACGCTTCCTGTAGTGTATTACAGTCTGTCAGAGTGACTGTGTGGATCATATGAACATTATAGAGCTTTTTAAATGAAACAGTAGAAGCCGTATCGCCCCCTACGCTTCCTGTAGTGTATTACAGTCTGTCAGAGCGACTGTGTGGATCATATGAACATTATAGAGCTTTTTAAATGAAACAGTAGAAGCCGTATCGCCCCCTACGCTTCCTGTAGTGTATTACAGTCTGTCAGAGTGACTGTGTGGATCATATGAACATTATAGAGCTTTTTAAATGAAACAGTAGAAGCCGTATCGCCCCCTACGTTTCCTGTAGTGTATTACAGTCTGTCAGAGCGACTGTGTGGATCATATGAACATTATAGAGCTTTTTAAATGAAACAGTAGAAGCCGTATCGCCCCCTACGCTTCCTGTAGTGTATTACAGTCTGTCAGAGCGACTGTGTGGATCATATGAACATTATAGAGCTTTTTAAATGAAACAGTAGAAGCCGTATCGCCCCCTACGCTTCCTGTAGTGTATTACAGTCTGTCAGAGCGACTGTGTGGGTCATATGAACATTATAGAGCTTTTTAAATGAAACAGTAGAAGCCGTATCGCCCCCTATGCTTCCTGTAGTGTATTACAGTCTGTCAGAGTGACTGTGTGGATCATATGAACATTATAAAGCTTTTTAAATGAAACAGTAGAAGCCGTATCGCCCCCTACGCTTCCTGTAGTGTATTACAGTCTGTCAGAGCGACTGTGTGGATCATATGAACATTATAGAGCTTTTTAAATGAAACAGTAGAAGCCGTATCGCCCCCTACGCTTCCTGTAGTGTATTACAGTCTGTCAGAGCGACTGTGTGGGTCATATGAACATTATAGAGCTTTTTAAATGAAACAGTAGAAGCCGTATCGCCCCCTATGCTTCCTGTAGTGTATTACAGTCTGTCAGAGCGACTGTGTGGATCATATGAACATTATAGAGCTTTTTAAATGAAACAGTAGAAGCCGTATCGCCCCCTACGCTTCCTGTAGTGTATTACAGTCTGTCAGAGCGACTGTGTGGATCATATGAACATTATAGAGCTTTTTAAATGAAACAGTAGAAGCCGTATCGCCCCCTACGCTTCCTGTAGTGTATTACAGTCTGTCAGAGCGACTGTGTGGGTCATATGAACATTATAGAGCTTTTTAAATGAAACAGTAGAAGCCGTATCGCCCCCTATGCTTCCTGTAGTGTATTACAGTCTGTCAGAGCGACTGTGTGGGTCATATGAACATTATAGAGGCTTTTTAAATGAAACAGTAGAAGCCGTATCGCCCCCTATGCTTCCTGTAGTATATTACAGTCTGTCAGAGCGACTGTGTGGATCATATGAACATTATAGAGCTTTTTAAATGAAACAGTAGAAGCCGTATCGCCCCCTACGCTTCCTGTAGTGTATTACAGTCTGTCAGAGTGACTGTGTGGATCATATGAACATTATAGAGCTTTTTAAATGAAACAGTAGAAGCCGTATCGCCCCCTACGCTTCCTGTAGTGTATTACAGTCTGTCAGAGCGACTGTGTGGATCATATGAACATTATAGAGCTTTTTAAATGAAGCAGTAGAAGCCGTATCGCCCCCTACGCTTCCTGTAGTGTATTACAGTCTGTCAGAGTGACTGTGTGGATCATATGAACATTATAGAGCTTTTTAAATGAAACAGTAGAAGCCGTATCGCCCCCTATGCTTCCTGTAGTGTATTACAGTCTGTCAGAGCGACTGTGTGGATCATATGAACATTATAGAGCTTTTTAAATGAAACAGTAGAAGCCGTATCGCCCCCTACGCTTCCTGTAGTGTATTACAGTCTGTCAGAGTGACTGTGTGGATCATATGAACATTATAGAGCTTTTTAAATGAAACAGTAGAAGCCGTATCGCCCCCTACGTTTCCTGTAGTGTATTACAGTCTGTCAGAGCGACTGTGTGGATCATATGAACATTATAGAGCTTTTTAAATGAAACAGTAGAAGCCGTATCGCCCCCTACGCTTCCTGTAGTGTATTACAGTCTGTCAGAGCGACTGTGTGGATCATATGAACATTATAGAGCTTTTTAAATGAAACAGTAGAAGCCGTATCGCCCCCTACGCTTCCTGTAGTGTATTACAGTCTGTCAGAGCGACTGTGTGGGTCATATGAACATTATAGAGCTTTTTAAATGAAACAGTAGAAGCCGTATCGCCCCCTATGCTTCCTGTAGTGTATTACAGTCTGTCAGAGTGACTGTGTGGATCATATGAACATTATAGAGCTTTTTAAATGAAACAGTAGAAGCCGTATTGCCCCCTACGCTTCCTGTAGTGTATTACAGTCTGTCAGAGTGACTGTGTGGATCATATGAACATTATAGAGCTTTTTAAATGAAACAGTAGAAGCCGTATCGCCCCCTACGTTTCCTGTAGTGTATTACAGTCTGTCAGAGCGACTGTGTGGATCATATGAACATTATAGAGCTTTTTAAATGAAACAGTAGAAGCCGTATCGCCCCCTACGCTTCCTGTAGTGTATTACAGTCTGTCAGAGCGACTGTGTGGATCATATGAACATTATAGAGCTTTTTAAATGAAACAGTAGAAGCCGTATCGCCCCCTACGCTTCCTGTAGTGTATTACAGTCTGTCAGAGCGACTGTGTGGGTCATATGAACATTATAGAGCTTTTTAAATGAAACAGTAGAAGCCGTATCGCCCCCTACGCTTCCTGTAGTGTATTACAGTCTGTCAGAGCGACTGTGTGGATCATATGAACATTATAGAGCTTTTTAAATGAAACAGTAGAAGCCGTATCGCCCCCTATGCTTCCTGTAGTATATTACAGTCTGTCAGAGCGACTGTGTGGATCATATGAACATTATAGAGCTTTTTAAATGAAACAGTAGAAGCCGTATCGCCCCCTACGCTTCCTGTAGTGTATTACAGTCTGTCAGAGCGACTGTGTGGATCATATGAACATTATAGAGCTTTTTAAATGAAACAGTAGAAGCCGTATCGCCCCCTACGCTTCCTGTAGTGTATTACAGTCTGTCAGAGCGACTGTGTGGGTCATATGAACATTATAGAGCTTTTTAAATGAAACAGTAGAAGCCGTATCGCCCCCTATGCTTCCTGTAGTATATTACAGTCTGTCAGAGCGACTGTGTGGATCATATGAACATTATAGAGCTTTTTAAATGAAACAGTAGAAGCCGTATCGCCCCCTACGTTTCCTGTAGTGTATTACAGTCTGTCAGAGTGACTGTGTGGATCATATGAACATTATAGAGCTTTTTAAATGAAACAGTAGAAGCCGTATCGCCCCCTACGCTTCCTGTAGTGTATTACAGTCTGTCAGAGCGACTGTGTGGATCATATGAACATTATAGAGCTTTTTAAATGAAACAGTAGAAGCCGTATCGCCCCCTACGCTTCCTGTAGTGTATTGCAGTCTGTCAGAGTGACTGTGTGGATCATATGAACATTATAGAGCTTTTTAAATGAAACAGTAGAAGCCGTATCGCCCCCTACGCTTCCTGTAGTGTATTACAGTCTGTCAGAGCGACTGTGTGGATCATATGAACATTATAGAGCTTTTTAAATGAAACAGTAGAAGCCGTATCGCCCCCTACGCTTCCTGTAGTGTATTACAGTCTGTCAGAGCGACTGTGTGGGTCATATGAACATTATAGAGCTTTTTAAATGAAACAGTAGAAGCCGTATCGCCCCCTACGCTTCCTGTAGTGTATTACAGTCTGTCAGAGCGACTGTGTGGATCATATGAACATTATAGAGCTTTTTAAATGAAACAGTAGAAGCCGTATCGCCCCCTACGCTTCCTGTAGTGTATTACAGTCTGTCAGAAAGACTCTGTGGGTCAAATGACAGTTGTGGACAACTAATCAACCTTGTCTACTAATTCTTGCAGGTTTAGTTAGTTAAATAATTAAAAAACAGCCAGTAGCTTAGCTTTGATCACTGTCATCCACTGCAGTCATGTTCCTGAGCTTTTTTGTCACTGTAGGAATGTCTCTAACCTACTGACCGCTTCTTGCTTTTCCTAACTCATGAAGCTGAGATGTTCCTGCCTGATGGTCACTTCCTGCCAAAGCCATTCATTTAAATCAGTAAAAACGCTGAGAGTGCTGCTGGGTTCTAATCTTCCAGCTCCCTGCTGATAGTGAAGACACACAGTCGCTTTAATTACAGAGTGCTGCTGCTTTCGTCTCAAGAGGAAACATAAAACATCTTCTCTTTTTGTCCTGTTCCTTCCTTTCTCTCTCTTTTCCTCTAAATCCAGTTCAGTTCCAACAGAACACGGAGAACTTTTAAAGTTAATTCATCTTATTGATCTCTACAATGAACAGTTGTTACTCAACCAAGTAGCAGCAGCGGTAGAATAATACAAATACTACTACTACTACTAATAATATAATAATAATTATTATAATAATAGTAAAATGGTGAGTTTTTTCAGAATTTGAGAATAGTTTTTATAATGTGTGAACATCCATCCATCCATCCATCCATCCATCCATCCATCCATCCATCCATTTTCTAAGCTGCTTCTCCGTCAGGGTTGCGGGGGTGGGGGTGGGGGGATTGCTGGAGCCTATCCCAGCAGTCTTCGGGCGAAAGGCAGGATACACACCGGACAGGTCGCCAGTCCATCGCAGGGAATGTGTGAACATGTCTCTGTTAATTTGATTTGGCACAGTTAAAGGGCAATTCTACCAATTTTTCAGCATTTTTCCATAACTCAGTGGTTGAAATATAAACAGAGTCATTCAGAGGGTTTGGTGTGAAATGGTTCAGATGTCTTTACAGTGGTGGTGATGGGAACCAGACGTCGCCATGACTACAACACAGATATAGACATTTTATCTACCATCCAGAACCACCAGAGAACCCACATGAGTCCCCTGAGTTTTATAAAGACTGATGATGATGATGGAAAATAGTGATAAATCTGGAAAACGTTTTTTTTTTGGGGGGGGGGGGGCATTTTGGTCTGGCAACACCCTGCATGCATCCCTCCATGAAAATCTTCTCAGAACTATCATTAAGCAGCGTCTCCCTCACCAGGCAGTGAATTCATAAGCATTTCATGTAGGAACTCTCTGAGGGAGCTTTTAGGGGTGGACGTCTGGTTCCTATCACCACCACTGTGAACAGCTCTGATTCTGGAGCAGAGCGTTTTACACCAAACCGCTCTGAACGGCTCTGTTTACATCGCAACTCTTTAATTATGAATGTTGAAGAATCGATGGAGTTGCTCTGTAAGAAGAAGCGCTCCTCTGTATTGGCCTCGTCTGTCAGGCAGTGAGTGAGTCAGGACTCTGTAAACCTGGCTAGACTGTGGTCATTGTGGTCACTCTTTTAATTCATAATTCAGTTTTAGGACTTAATGATATTGCAGTGTTGTTGCTGAATGCTCTAAACAGGCTTTAATCCCTGGTAAAAAACAGTGTCGTAGTCAAGAGTGTGGTGCAACACAAGGAGTGGCCTGTGGTCATTCCACCTACACAGGGATTTTTTGAGGCTTGGTGTTTTGTTTGCTGTATTTGGTTGCTGAAGCAACAGCGCTGCCTGGTGTTTAACTGCGGCCTTACACTTCCACATCTTCTCTGTTTTTCCCAGTTCAAATCAGTACAACAACACTAGCAACCTGGTGTCCATCGTCACGAAGCTCGCTGTTTTGGCAAAAGTGGAGATACGAGGGTAGGTCACTCGCTCATAATCCTATAAGAATGTCTAGGTTTGCTGTATTTGCTGGGCTGGTTGGTTTCTGTGGCATGTGAACTGTGAGAACTAGGTCTGTAGTTTGATCCATAAATGTCAAAACTCGCTCAATCTCGCTCAAACCCGCTCAAACTCGCTCAAACTCTACCATCAGCGCTTTATTTCTGCACTTCATTGAGTTCGAGTGGAGTTTGAGCTCAGTTTAAAACACAGTTTGCATTTCTAGACCTTCCTCTTCTCTAACGGCACTTTTTTTCTTTTTGTTCTACTCTAGTTTTTAATAAAATTTTACATTTTTTAATTTAATTTTTAACTATCCTTACTTTAATTTCTAATGTAATGTTTAATTTAGTGATTTTCTCTTTGAAATCTGTTCTTTTTCAAATGTTTTTAATTGTTATTCTTGTTCGCTTTTTTACACTCTGTATTTCCTCATTTGTGAAGCCCTTTGAATGACAGCAGGGCGTGAAAGGTGCTGTATAGATAAACTTGCCTTACCTACCATAATTTGAGTTTTTGCTAGCGCCCCTATGGGATTCTAGTAGTGTGTTAGCACTAAGCTAACACTGATGCACATTAATGTTTTTTGGCCATTCTTGATTAAACATGGATGATTGGAGCTGGTAAAGGACATTCCATATGTTTCATTTGAAGCTTATTGATATATACAGCATAAAGCAGAAGTTTGGGCACCAAGTGAATATTAGTGAACACGTCCTCTACAGAGAACACACTTTCTCGTGTTTTAATACACAATTACTTTTTATTTAGTTTAATATATTCGGGGGGCATAAAATGTGGCCTCCTGGCAAAGCTTATATTGTATTGTTTTATTTTATGTGATACTCATCAAATAAATGGAAAATTAGTAGAATAGAAATTTCTAAATAATAGAAATAGAAATAGAAAATTCTAAGGTCATTTGACTGGGGGTATTCAAACTTTTGCCTGTGCCTATATTTTGAGCTTGTATGAATCATTTTTACAGTGAGTCTTTCAGTAAGAGTCCCGACGCAGAGCTGCTGTTTTTTCATTCCTAACAACCAACCCAAACCTGGTTAGACTACGACTTGTATTCGCAGTTGCTGACCGATCTAGAACTTCCAGAAGGACTAGACGAGTGTTGGTCTTTCTGTAAATCAAACAGCTTTATAATTATGCTGGTGGTTCACATTACTTTTACTTTCATGGCATTTGGCTGACGCTCTTATCCAGAGTGGCTTACAATTCGATTATTTTACACAGGAAGGCGAAGGTGGTGTTAGGAGTCTTGCCCAAGGACCCTTATTGGTATAGTGTAGGGTGTTTACCCAGGTGGGGATTGAACCCCAGTCTACAGCGTAGAAGGCAGAGGTGTTAACCACTACACTAACCAACCATTAGGCCTTTGGTTCAGCTCCTAACCAGTGGGCGAGTTCATGAGTTCTTGAGATTGGACAGTTTTCTGTTGGGTGTTTTTAAGACTTCCATCATTTTGCTTGTATGTGTTACTGCAATACTTGCGTAGTTTAAATATAACGACTGTATAATGTACAGACTTGCATTTTTTATTTCACAGAAACCGTTAGATCTCCTCTGAAAGCCTAGAAGCCCCTGATGGTTCTCCACTTTTTTTTTCAACCATATCCAACATTTGTTTGGGTTTAGATGATTTATGGGTGAATTGCTTTGTCTGTATTATTAATAAGTGGTCTAGCAGCTTGTGTCCGAAACTTATGTGTATGTTTGTGTGTGTGTTGCCTTGCAGTGTTTCTGCCCCTGAGCAGATTTTCCTACCCATTGCTAACTGGCACCCCAAAGAGAAGCCAGTTGTGGAGGATGATATTGGACCCCTCGTCCAGCACATCTATGAGGTGCATGTCTCACTGGACCCAGCACAGTCTTACACTCAGATTAATATTTAGATCTATTTGTGTGTCAGTAAAGCCAAGGGCACACTAGACCATCATTATCCAGCATTCTCCATCAAATACTGTCATTGTCCAAGCTCCATCAAACACCATCGTTCTTCAGCCAGATACCGTCATTCTTCACCAAACATAATCACTCTTCAACCAAATGCCGTCATTCTCCCCCAACATTGTTCACCAAACACCACCATTCTCCATCAAACACCATTATCCCTTATTGAACACCATCATTATTCAACAAAAATTCATGTTCTTGATCTGTTTTCACAATCAAATACCACCATCATTGTCCAAAAAACAACATTCCTAGCCAAACACCATCATTCTTCAAGCCAAGCAGAATCATTCTCCATCAAACATCAACATTCCCAAACAAACACCAACATTCTTTAAATCAAGCAGCATCATTCTCCACGAAACATCAACATTCCCGACCGAACACCATCATTCTTCAAACTGCATCATTGACCCCTAAACCTCAACATTCCCGACCGAACACCATCATTCTTCAAACTGCATCCTCTCCACCAAACATCAACATTCCCAACCGAACACCATCATTCTTCAAACTGCATCCTTCTCCACCAAACATCAACATTCCCAACCGAACACCATCATTCATCAAACTGCATCCTTCTCCACCAAACATCAACATTCCCAACCGAACACCATCATTCTTCAAACTGCATCCTTCTCCACCAAACATCAACATTCCCAACCGAACACCATCATTCTTCAAACTGCATCCTTCTCCACCAAACATCAACATTCCCAACCGAACACCATCATTCATCAAACTGCATCCTTCTCCACCAAACATCAACATTCCCAACCGAACACCATCATTCTTCAAACTGCATCCTTCTCCACGAAACATCAACATTCCCAACCGAACACCATCATTCTTCAAACTGCATTCTTCTCCACCAAACATCAACATTCCCAACCAAACACCATAATTCTTCAGACTACATCGTTGACCCCTAAGCATCAACGTTCCCAACCGAAGACCATCATTCTTCAAACTGCATCCTTCTCCACCAAACACCAACATTCTACTCCATACACCACAGTTCTGTGTTAAAACAGCGTCATTCTGAAGTCGCCGTTTAGCTTTATATTTTCCAATGAGAGAACTGATAAGCTAGCTAGAACACTATTTCCCAGCTCACCACTGGGGTTTGTTGGAGTTCTTTGCTGTTGTGTCTGCATCACTCTGGGCTTAAAATGATGACAGTGGCTATTAGAATTAAATTTCTAATACTCATCTTTATCTAATTGCCTTTTTAACCCACAGCAAGTTAAGCATATATACACTGCACCATATTTGCATAACTGAATATACATAAATTAAACGGGAAAGACTGACTCCTCACAGATGAAGCTGTTCTGTTGTTGCGCAGTTGCGGAATAAAGGTCCGAGCACATTCACCAAGGCCATGCTGGACGTGGAGTGGCCTTACCGCTTCAACAACGGCTCTCTGCTCTACATCACCAAATACGAGGTGGACGGGCCCATGAACTGCAGCACTGACATGGAGATCAACCCACTCAACGTCTCTGTACGTCTTCCTGCTGTTAACTGCTGTAAAGCTCCATGTCCAAATGCTTCTGCATGCTTGATTATAGTGTGTGATATTTTAGGCCCTGACTTTTTCTTGCTTGACCTTCAAACATAGTCAAATAGTTGGAAACACCTTAAGATCCGTGGTGGACGAAGTACACAAACCATGTACCTGAGTTAAAGTAGAGACCCCCCAGGTAAAATATCACTCCAGTAAAAGTAGAAGTTCCTCCCTTTAGACCTCCACTTGAGTAAAAGTACTAAAGTATTTCCCTTCAAATGTACTTAAGTATAAAGTAAAAGTACTAAAAGAGTAATTCTGGCTCTGATGTCCTGTTATCATTTTTATAACCAGACTGGCTTCATGAACTCATTTCAGGTGAAAGTCCTCCAGCGTCTCTCTTGGTAAACCAGTCTTTTAATAGAAGGTCATTAATTAGTGACGCTGACGTCTATTAAAATGATCAGAAGCACAAAACACTGAAGGTAAACAGTTTCCATCAGGGAGAACCGAGTGGCTCTGAAATCACTTTTTACACACAAGCAAAGTTTCAGTTTCAGATTTATTTACAACTTAGTTCCAAGTTTAAGTTGAATAAAAACTGGCTTTAAACTCAGGATCACAGATGAGCTCCTTTACTATGTTGATCTGTAGGCGTCTGTTCATAAACATAAACCAGCCCAAACTCATTTACTATAAAATGAAATGGTGTTTGTAGAAATTCAGAAAAAAGCCGCGTCAGTCTCGACTGCATATGTGGACATATTTCTATATTGAGCTCTATTTACACAAAGTTAGGTTAGTTCATCATTTATGTTGAACAGACTCTCCCAAAGTTTTACGCTGCTGCGCTGACGTTGAACCGCGTGCTGCACTGGGTCGGTATGACCAACAGGTCAAAACCAGCTCTAAACAAAGTGACCGCTGGGCCCTGATTGGTGCTCTGGCTTTGCGCTTCTTTCGTTTTGACATGTTACGTTTTTATACACACAGAAACCAAAAGGAACGACAGATTTCTCAAAATGTAGGAGGAAAAAGTCGGATATTAGACTCTGAAATGTAGTGGAGTGAAAGGAGAAAGACGCCCAGAAATGGAGAAACTTCAGTACAGATACACCAAAAATACTAAAGTACAGAAACTAATTACATTTACTCAGTTACTCAGTTACTGTCCACCACTGCTTAAAAGATTCTTTAATACTCAGTAATCAGCATATTTTCTTTGTTATTCTGCAAAAACTAAACATACTAAGCACAGTGAGACAGTAATTGGTGCAAAAGATTACTAAGATGTGCTTTTAACAGCAGTTTGGGAAAGAAAACTCTCAAATTATTATTTTAAGCAAAAGCTGTACTAATATAATAATATGTGGTTCTGGCCGTTTGTGTTGCAGAACCCCATGTACTGGGATAAAAACGTGACCATAATATCAGGCGACCGGACGGACGGGCGGAACAGGAACCACGTTCATCGCCGGGACCTGAAGGACCAGCGGGACGACGGGGACAAGCTCACCCTGGTACTGCTGATGATGACATCATCACTACTCCTGACATCATCAAGTTACTAAACTACACACACCATCATTGATAATCTTATCATTTTTTAATCACATGGTAATCCTGGTACCAATACAGATGACATTTGTCTTAACCGATGATGTCACAGCTTTATTAATAGCATAATCATCCTGGTACTTTTACTTATGAAGTCATCACTTTGTTGACAGTAACATAATAATCCTTTTATTAGATATGTTTACATGCAGCCTAATAATCCGACTAATAGCTCAATCAATGTCCATATAAACACCTCAATCAGAATAGACTAGTCTGATTGAGGCCGTTCAGAATACAGTTACAGTTCAGTCTGATTGATCGAGGTGGGTAGTCCTGTAAATGATCAGTTAAATAGAAGAATAATATCCGTGTAAACTCCTGTATCCGATTACATTCCCTATCGGAAAGTCTATCCTGATCATGCGCGTCGCGTCACAGTGAGAGTTTATAGCGTTCGACACGGCCGAGCAGAAACTGGTCTGCAGAGGAGACGAAGTTCATGCTCTGATCTTTAAAAGACGGCGGTGGGACGGACGTCCAGCTTACGTCTCATGTTATGTTTTTTCCCATTACGTTAAATTCAGCATTAAAAAGGCATTAAAATGTACAGAAGTGTATGTTGACTTATTTTCTCTTCAACTCCAAAATGGAATTTAACTAGTGGAGCCTAAACTTTTGTAGACTGTACCTGAACTATAGTATGAAACTGTGTGTGTGTGTGTGTGTGTGTGTGTGTGTGTGTGTTTGCAGGACTGTGAGAAGGCTCAGTGTTTGAAGATTAAGTGCCAGGTGGGCCGTTTGGAGAGAGGTCAGAGCGCCATCCTGTACATCTACTCCAGACTGGCAGTGGCCACCTTCCTGCAGGTCAGTCTCATCACAGCTTTTAGGCTCAGCTTATGTGTCATCACTGTGAGAAGAAGACCTCACACCTGTGAGTCTGTAACAGAAGTAGGGGACCTGATTTTTTTGTTCTGAACATCTAGGGGGCAAGTATCCAACACTGTATGTTTACACCGATCAGGCATAACATCATGAGCACCTCCTCGTTTCACTCTAGACTGGATCCAAAGGCTAAACAGTGACTCACAGCACTGGATCAGTAATGCTGTTGATTGCTTCTGACCGAGCTCCCAACCTCGAAAGTTTGTCAGAGGGGTCAAACGGGTTAAATCAGACTAAAATATGTAGTGTAGGCCCAGCTTTTGTGTAATATAAAACCTTTTCAGAGTGTCCGCTGGTCCTGACAGCGATGATATGCAAGGCATGCACAGTTGACAAATTTACGGTACCATTTGTTTGCTTCTGTCATGATGACCCCTACTACCCCCCAACCCCCCACCCCCCCAATCACAGGTCCCAGAGGAAGCCGGCCTTCGCCCTCCTAACGTTGGTGGTATTGTGTGACTGGGGGAGTCCTAACTAGTGGGTGGAATTGGAGACGACTAAATTGGGGAGAAAACTGGGGAAAATAATTTTTAAAAAGTCTTATTAATAAAAAAAAAATATTGAATTTAGCTTGAGGATGCCCGAAGACTGCCTGTGCTGACCTGGATCATATTAAATGAGCTCTGCCCAATTAACGTGTCCTTCTCTTTCAGGCTGAGAGTCAGAACCGCTCATACACCGTGAACTCTTTGGCCACGTTCAACGTGATCGAGATGCCGTATAAAAACCTGGATTTTGAGCTGCCAGGCAACAGGACCTCTGTGAGTAATAGTGGTGGTCTCAGGGTGGGCTTATAGGGCTGATTAATAGGGCCGGGCCTGGCCGGTCTATATAGAGCAGGGGTGCTCTGGAGGGAATCTGCCGCCCTGGAGAGTTCAGATCCAACATTCAGTGGCCTCTGAAGGTCTTCATCACCTGGATCAGGTGCGTTAGATTAGGGTTGGGGCTGAACTCTGCTGGGTGGTAGCTCTCCAGGACCAGGACTGGGTAGAGAATATGCAGCATTATTCAGTTTTGTGTGAGAAATATTTAAGTAAATACTATGAATTGTTCAATATCTATGAAACTAATGTGCAAACTGTGAGTGTGGAGCTAAAGTGTGGATCACAGAGTTTAATGGGTTAAACATTATTATTTAACACATAATGTGTAGGATTTCCTTTGTGTTTTGATTGTGTATTTTGCTCCTATGCTGATGTGTTGTGATTGAGTTCTGTGTTTGGTGACGCAGGCCAGTCTGAAAGTGGTGTGGAGCATTAATCCGCCGGAGCCGGCGCCTGTGTGGGTAGTGGCTGTGGCCGTGTTGGCCGGCCTGCTGCTGCTCACTCTGCTCATCTTCATCATGTACAAGGTCAGCAACTCTCACATCAGCAGCAGAGAAACTGTCAGGAATGCTCATATACGCCCACTCCACCCTGGTCAAGAGAGTAGCGAGGCGACAGTCTGGTGTGACCATTAAATATTTAAGCCACACCCACTTATTTCCATCTGTATCGCAGAAAGAAAGACGTAAGCCTGAAATCTTATTTCTCAGTCCAGCAGTGACACTGAGCTGTTTAAACACTCCAGCAACACTGCTGTGTCTGATCCACTCAGACCAGCGCAACACACACTAACACACCACCACCACAGTGTTACTGCAGTGCTGAGAATGACCCACCACCCAAACAGTACCTGCTCTGTGAGGGTCCATGGGGGTCCTGACCACTGAAGAACAGGGTAAAAGTTTGGTTAATTAAAGTTGAGCCTTTTTTAGGTTTTTTGGTTTATTACACGTCAATTTTACTACTAGGTGTGAGTTTAATTGAACAGATGAAACTGATAAATAACAAAACTGTGTGGGAATTTTTATGAGCAAATCTGAGATGGTCGGTCAAGAAGTCAAGAGTGGTCTAAGCTCTTTACTGGACCCCTTATATGAGCACTTATGCAACTATGGTTGACCGCTGTCTATCACAGTTTCAGCCGTTAGCTTACAGTAGAACACCAGCAAGTAAACAACTCATGTTTGTAGTCAAGGTAATAAATTTTCATACTGGGAACCTGAAATTTCTTGCACTGGGTTCCGTAAAGCTCTTAGTCAGGCCTCTGGACAGTAATGTGGTATTCAGCCCCCGTTCAGTTCAGTCAATTGAGATGTTTTCCAGATGATCCCTGAGCAGAAACTCCACTCTTACTATCCCCTCCGTTACAGCTGGGCTTCTTCAACCGCGTGCGTCCGCCTCAGGAGGACGGGACGGAGAAAGAGCAGCTCCAGCCGCAGGAGAACGGCGACAGAAACACTGAAGCCTGAGAGATTCGTCCCCCGAAAACACTCATCCTCTAACTTTCCCTCCACCCACGCCGAGACTGCAGAGACACTCCAGACCGCGACGAGACGTCCATGAGCACCGGCAGCACGTCAGAGTTCTCCAAACATTCAGACCAGAGGCAGAGATCTGCTCTGGATGGTTAATATTAGGGATGGGCATCTGAGTAGCTGCATTTCTGAACCGATAACATCCGAATATCCCAGCACAGAAATTTGTCTTGGGGCAAACTTTGCTCTAGTGCTCATTATAAGGCAGATGTAACGGCCACACCCACTTTTTAAAAGCCTGTATATCTTAGAAACGAATGAATATGCAAGCCTGAAAGGTTTACCATTAGTTCACTGCGTGCCGTTTGCATAAGCCTGACTTTTTGGTTGACTTAATGATTCATCTCTGTGTTTCATCTGGCGTAGTTTGACCTGTAGGTCAAATCGATAACTTTACACCTTACAAATTTATTCCGCTTCAGAATATTTCCGTACTCAGCTCTGCGTAAATGTGGCTGTTCTGCAGCAAAGTTACTTAACATGCCTCGATTATACCCAGTTAATTTCATTCTTATTCATGTACGTGATTCAGTTAATCAGACGCTAAAAAGAGCTTCCATGTATTCTAATAACCACGCCCATCCCTAACGAGCGTAGCGTGCTGTGGGAGGCGTCTGGACGATTCTGCTGTGGTCATTTGGATGAATCATACGGTACAGCACTACCTGCAGTGGTGTGGTGGTTCTAAGACTGAAGACTGTGTTACTGAGGCTGATGCCATTTCCCCCTCCAGCTGCTGCTGGACCTTCTCCCCCTTAACCCACTGCAGCATTTCCCAGTCCTGCTCCTAAATCCTGCTGAACAAGAGAGGCAAACTGAAAAGTGTGTAGCCAGTCATTAGATGAATTAAAGCTGAAATAACACTATTTTTTTCAATTTCAACCAAAACAAGTAAGATGAGTTGTTAGAAATGGGCCAAGTCACGATTATTGTGTAATTATAATGCCTGCACGCGAATATTTTAGGGGGGTTTGTAGCTGTTTAAATATTTTTCCACAGATTTAACGTCAAAGTGATGCGTTTATGTTAAAAAAAAAGCGACAGAGTGTAAACAAGTGCAAACTTTGCTTCTCTGCTTTTGCTCATCTTCTAAAAGTGGACACAGGTGTAGAAAAAGCTCCGACTTTGAGACGACAGTTTATCCCAGAGTGTGTTTACATGCACTTGCTAATCCGATAACTGCAGAAAATCAGATTTTTGTCAGTAATCTGATCGTGTTTACATGATCGAGTGACCAGGTAAAGGGGAAACTCTGTGTCTACGTGAGGCAGACAGTAGTCAGATTTCTGCGGTAGGACCAGCCGATAAACTCACAGAAGGCGACGCGGCGTAAACGTAGAGTCAACCTCAAACTTCACGTGGCTTTCTGAAAACATCGAGTCACTTTACCTGAAAATATGAACGCGCATCACCTAGACGCTGAATTTAAAACCCTTCATTTCGTCAAGCATGTGTTTGCTTTCAGCGTCGCTCCAAAAGTGTTTTTCGCTTATTTCCGGTCCCGCCGCCTGTTTTCGCTCATGCTCAGACTGAGAAATGCGAAAGAAATCAGAGTGAGAGCTCACAGCACTGAGACATCTGATCGCTGAGCTCAAATCCAGCCTCTATCAGAGTTCTAGGTCAGAGTGTCGTGTTAACATGGCCTTTTGAACAATCCGATAACTGCAGAAATCTGATTCTGATCGCATTACTGAGTGCATGTAAACACACTCACTGATGCAGCTCATCAGCTCATCAATCATCCCTTCACGAGGTGAACTTGAGTGCATCACGGCAGGAGATCCGTAAAACGCGCCGCCTCTGCAGGAGCGAGACTGAGAAATGCTGCTCTACTGCACTGACTTTCAACAGGTTTGAGCTCTCACTGTCCTCAGATGTTAGAATTAAAGTAGAGATTTGCGATAAATTAGCGAAATAATGAGGGAAAGAGAGAAGAATACAGATTTAAGGCCTGAGATTACAGCCGAACTGAAATGCTGCCATGAAATAACGTTTTATGATGAAATGATCTGCAGTGCTTTTGTATATTTTCAGTGCTGGTGCCAAGAGTGTTTTTTTTTTTTTCTTCTTTTTTTGGTGGGGATATTGTATTTTTAGAGGTACCTTATAATATATTGCTTAATGGTCTAACAAACGTCCTGCCATTCTTCCCTTTGCTGGACTCCTGTTGATTTCACATTTCAGAGCTGAACGCATTATTTAATGTAAGATTTAATATCTGGTGTCACTGTTATTAATGCATTACTCCTTTTCTTTCATTTTTGGGCTTTGGACTCATTTTTGCTGTTTAAACTAAGCATTTTGTTCCTTTTTTCCACTCCAGAGCAGATCAGTGCCAGTTTCATCCGATTTATATAGTCGAATTTATATTTTCCTGTGAAGTAGTAATAATAAAAGATGCAGGTATGATGCAGATAGAGGCCCTGCACGCTTGACTGATTTGACCGCAAGTGCAAAAATGCTTTAAACATAATTGCATATTAAGTTTTCACATTTTGCACGGCCTGCGATTTTTATATTGTGAATAATATGAGAACAGAAGCACAAAATTGCTGAGTCCCTCTATTTTTGTACAAATAGGTTTAAGTTTCACTCCAATAAATGCTGTAAAGGCTCTATTTGGTCGCAGTAGCCGTTCACTTTCGTTTAAAGGAAAGAAATCAACATTTTTGTGGTTTCACCACCGTTTCAGTACAAAATATGAAGCAAATAGAAAACCAGCACCGCTGCGATGCCTTCAGAGAACAACCGGTCGTGTGCAAAAGTTTGTGCACCCCCGGTCAAATGAAATGTGTTGGTAAGTGTAAATATGTGGACACTACAGAGAACACGCTTCGGCACATTTCAGTGCAAAATTATTGTTAAGTAGCTTTAGTTTTCCCTGTAGGGGGCGTGTTTAACTTACTTTACTCCAAAAATCAACGAAACGTGTAAAATTAAAACGACTATTTTATTACATTCGGACACACGAGGCTAAAACTGTGCTGAATATCACTGTTTCTACTGTAAACCCCTTTAGTGCTTGACTTTTGTCCACATTAGGCCAGGTTTTTGTCTTTAGATGGGTCTAAAGTTAGTTGGCATATATACTGTAAGTCTCACTCCTGCACAAGAAAAGTCACCTTTTTATAATGTAGCCATTTTTTTAATGTTGGTGTATAATTGTCTGTAAGAATTTACCCATATTGGGTTTCAACAAACGCAAGGTTGGAATTCATCACTCTTCAGTTTTCCGCTTCCACACCGGTCTGATCTCTTTCTGTTCCTTTTAGTTTGAGGATTAACGAGTAGCTGAATGGTGTCCTAGAGCAATACATCTGTAAATCAAAGCACTGGTGAATATGATTCTAATCTACAGCATCTTCAGCGGTCACTATTGTGTCTATTTGGTCATTAATGTTTGGCGCTAATATGTTTCAGGTAGACAGTATGTTGACTTACATAACTGAAATAAATGGATTTATTGATTTTGTTTAGAGACGTTTGTTTTGTTGTGTGTGTCTGTGTGATTAACACGGTTACTTATGTAACTTTCGGTGCCAACTCACCTGGAGTCTTATAGATCAGTGATGGATTTCCTTGGAAAAAATTTGAAGAAAAGCTTCTACTTCATCTGTGACGATGTAAAATTTCCAAACTGTGCTAATATACATAATATAATTAATTATATATATATATAAAACACATAAATACTAATAAAAGGAGACGGTACTTGTCTGACTGCATTGTGCCGAGTGTAAAGTTTGGTGGAGGGGGGGATCATGGTGTGGGGTTGTTTTTCAGGAGTTGGGCTCGGCCCCTTAGTTCCAGTGAAAGGAGCTCTTAAAGCTTCAGCACCAAGAGATTCTGGACAATTTCACGCTCCCAACTTTGTGGGAACAGTTTGGGGACGGCCCCTTCCTGTTCCAACATGACTGCGCACCAGTGCACAAAGCAGGTCCATAAAGACGTGGATGAGCCAGTTTGGTGTGGAAGAACTTGACTGGCCTGCACAGAGTCCTGACCTCAACCCCATAGAACACCTTTGGGATGAATTAGAGGGGAGACTGTGAGCCAGGCCTTCTCGTCCAACATCAGTGTCTGACCTCACAAATGCGCTTCTGGAAGAACGGTCAAAAATTCCCATCAACAAACTTCATAAGAGCAGCGATACACTGCGTCCTTATTCCGTCTTTCTGTGCACAAAAATGGGCTCGCAGTTCCCACGTAACTATTAGTGTGTTATGATTTTTTTATTTTGCACAAACTTTTTTTCTCTTATTTGGTTAAAAATTTCTACTCACACGGGAAAGAAAGGTCAGTACTTGGGCGCATCTGGTCAGCGGCACAGCTTTATTGAACATGGCATTTTATGACCACATCGTGCGGCCCAACCGGTCCGAATGCTTTCAGAACTCAAGACACCGTTCAGGTCGGTTTAGGTCTTTATTACAAAAGTTATAATGACTTCTAATAAACACGCACACTGGTTTTGTACTTCAGGGTGTGACTGTGTGGCACGGTGCTGCCTTTACGCTCCATCAGAGAGAGAAAGGCTGCTGTTTACTGTGCGTCACTGTGCATCGGTCAGTAAGAAGCTCAGGTCACTCCCGGGGTCGTGTTCAGTGGTCGGCTTCCCCCTGAAAACAGATCAGAAATGACTTTTTCAGCTACACATGGAAACGGTGCTGCACTGGTGTAGGTGCACCAATACAAACCAAACAAACACAAATACAGTGGTGACCAGTCAGGAGGAGTTGTTTGCAGTAAAGTTATGAATATGTAGGCTGGAAGAAGCAGCTCCTGATTTAACGTAATGAAGAGCTGATCAGATCAACTCCGTGTTGGATGGTAACTGTAAACACTGGACTTCCTTTTGGTTGGGATAACGCACACAAAACAATCCCACTGGAATGTTTATTTGTATTTTTTTGGATAAATAAGTGTTTACTGCTCAGATAAATGACTATATATACACGTATATACGACTATGTATATACGGTTTTCTCAGATGCACAGCTCTGTAAAGCAAATCAACACGCAAACATTGCAATCAGCTCAAGCCCCAATACAGAGGAAGAAGAAACAGATTTGTTGAGTAGTCATGGCAACGGATAGTCAGCGTGACTCAAAGACACAGGGGCTGAGTAACAGCCCGTTCTGCTAAAAACGTTCAAGAAACAGCAGGAGGAGATTCACCAAAGCTCTAGAGCAGCTCTGCAAGAGGACATCAAAGTGTACCTTTCAACAGTCATGTCGTGAGGGCAGTCGTGGGCTGGAGGTCAGGGAACCAGCTTTGTGACCAGAAGGTCGCCGGTTTGCTCCCCTGAGCTGACAGCACATGACTGAGGTGCCCTTGAGCAAGACACCTAACCCCAAACTGCTCCCCGGGTGCTGTGGATACGGCTGCCCACCGCTCCAGGCAAGTGTGCTCACTAGTGTGTATGTGGTGTTTTACTGCACAGATGGGTTAAATGCGGAGGTGAAATTTCCCTGTTGTGGGACTAATAAGGGTCACTTATTATTATTATTATTATTATTATTATTATTATTATTATTATTATTCTTCTTCATTTCCATTCTGCTGGTGGAATGGTCACTTTCTGCAGGCCTGCTAGAAGTTTGCTCAGCGTTATCAATTTTTCTAAATTCCCAGCCTTAATTATTCATATGTAATTAAAGTGCTGCATAATTAATTAACCTTAAATTAACCTTGTAGGTACAGATTTGAGTCTGCACCGTGGATCGAATCTGCACGTCCAGCACAATTTCTTTGGCTGTTTAAAACAATTCAATAAGTGGTGTGCAGACCCTGGGTGAGCTCGGGGGGGTTAGCCGATAAGGCTGAAGGCTGATGAAGGTGACGTGCCGCCTCAGTGCTGACGCAGCGTTTCAGGTTCTGCTGTCAGTGGAGATTTACACAGATAAAGCTCTCTCAGGCCCTGATAAGCGGAGGAATCTTTGCTCTTTGCTCTGTGTGATGGAGCTGCCGCGTTACCTTTGGAACAGTCTGGCCTTCGTGCTGCCCAGCAGAGTGGCTTGGTTTCCCTCCACCAGAAGCATGGATCCCTCCCTCAGACCCTGCAATCACAAACTCACAGCCTCCACACCTGCAGTCTAACATCACCGCGGCCAAGAGCTCTCAGATAACCACCACTCACCAGGACGCTCGGCGTGTCCGGCTCCTCGTGATACTGAAGGATCCTCTGCTCACGCGTCTCCTGCAGGACACGGGAAACAGCCGCGGGTCAGCTACTAAATACAGCACTAACACTCAGACACTGACCGTTTAGGAAAGGCGCCGTATAAATAAAACCTACAAAAACTTAATAAACCTTTTTGAAAAATTTAAAAAGAAATATGACTACGGAAAAGAAGAAGGAATATTTGCTGGTGTTCACACAGTGCTGTGCGAAACTCAGGCACCCAAGACAAAATCTATTTATTGGTGTAGTTTGTGTTTATTTGCTGAGAAAAGTGTTAATATTTGAATAAACAAAATGTATAGAATATTAATTAATAATGATATATATATATACACATACATACATACATACACACATACATACATATATGTATATATATAATAAATAGTGATGTTCTGGATGTTATTGTGTTTGTTTACCCATCTCCAAGCCTCTCCTCCTCGAGGAAGCCCAGTATTATATGTAGTTATAAACCAGCTCCTGGTTTGACCAATCAGTGCTCAGTAAATTGAGCTCATGATGTCATTGATGATATTAACGAGTCTCTGTGGCGGCTGTGAAGGTGTCCAGGAAAAATATGGACCCAAGAAATTCTTGTTACTGTTTATTGTTTTTGTTTATTTGAATTATGAAGATATGAATGTGTGTGTGTGTGTGTGTGTGTGTGTGTGTGTGTGTGTGTGTGTGTGTGTACACCAGCAAATATTTCTTCTTCTATTCTCTTGCCATAATATATCTATATATTCATATATGTATATACACACACACACACACACACACACACACACACACACACACACACACACACACACACACACGTGCACTGTTTCCACACTCTTAAAACGATGGTTGCTCAAGGGTTCTATAGTAAAGCCAATTAGCACTCAAATAACCATCTGCTTAAGTGGTTCTTTGCATGGTGAAGTGGTTCTTCAGATTGATGGACATAGATGTGCAGTAGATGGTTCTAGATAGCACCAAAAGTGTTCTTCTACTGTTAGAAGCTTTATATATATATATATCTCAATATGTTTTTGACAAGTTAAACACCCATCATCTTATACATTATTTGTAAATTTCATAATGAATGGACCGACAGAAACCACCCAAAATTACTTGGAAAAACATCTGGAAGAACGAGTAGCTTCTCCTGTAGTTACAATTTTGGCGATACGAGGTTTTGATCCGACAACAAAACCTTGTATGTCCAAAATATTAAATTTGATAAAATTCTTCTAAAAGGTTCAAATAGAGCACATTCTCCATCAATCTCAGGTAAGATTTCACCATGCAAAGAACCACTCAGGCTTTCGAACGGTTCTTTGAGTGTTCATGGCTCTAAATAGAACCCCTGCCTTTACCAAAGAGCCCCGTTTTAAGTGCGAGTCACTATTCAGTGTATAAAACACTGTGTGGTTACACTGACCATGTTTTTGTACAGAACGGTCAGATTGTTTTTGGAGTCTTATTATTTCCACTGACGCTCGTGTTCAGATGATTCTCAGATGGATTTGATCCACTGATCAGAGGCTTTGGTCACTGTTGTCAACTCAAGTGCCCACTGTCCTTAAAGCGTAAGGGGGACAAACACTAAGAAATCATACGTCACAAACACTGTGTCCACTCACTGTCCACTCTATCAGACACTCCTACCTTGTCGGTCCACCTTGTAGACGTGAAGTCAGAGACGACAGCTCATCTGCTGCTGCACAGTTTGTGCTGGTCATCCTCTAGTCCTTCATCAGTGGTCACAGGACGCTGCCCACAGGACGCTGTCGGCTGGATATTTGGTTGGTGGACTGTTCTCAGTCCAGCAGCGACACTGAGGTGTTTAAAAACTCCAGCAGCACTGCTGTGTCTGATCCACTCAGACCAGCGCAACACACACTAACACACCACCAGCATGTCAGTGTTACTGCAGTGCTGAGAATGACCCACCAACCAAATAGTACCTGCTCTGTGGGGGTCCTGACCACTGAAGAACAGGGTAACAGAGTATCAGAGAAACAGATGGACTACAGTCTGTAACTGTAGAACTACAGAGTGCAGCTATACGGTCAGTGGAGTGGGACTGATATAATGGACAGTGAATGTAGACACACAGAGGTGGAGATGTGAATCTGGTTTGTCAGATCAGGTAGAAGTGGTCTGCTGTACTGACCCCCATGTGCTTGCTGTTGGGGTCCGGGTCCAGGTAGTGTGGGTTAATGTTGAATGGGACCAGGCCGATGGCGGAGAAGGTGGGGGGGTAAACGATGGGCATGTCGTTAGTGGTGTTGATGCTGACGGTGGCCACATTACTGCCTGCACTTGACCCCATGTACGGAACTCCGTCCTGCAAACACAACACACACAGTGTTTACTCACCATTCACTTCAGGGCAGCATATGGACGGCTCTGCTGCAAGACGCACTGCAGACCACTTTCAAGAATTTTCTATTTTTCTTGATATACACTGTCGTGAAAGCGCTTTACACATGCGAGAATGGAAGTCCGGGAAGGCCATGGATTTGTATACCCTTTTCATTCCATAACATTCCATTATAGTCCAAGCAGTGTGTAGGACCCTATTGGAATAGCTCTGATTTTTCTTAACATACTTTTTCTCCTGAAAAACATGTTGCAGAGAAAAGACCTTAAGTCCTAGAGACACCAAACTTGGTGGGTAGGTGTAGTTTGTGTGCAATTCACCAAGCAACAAAAACTACCCCAAACGGCCGAAAGGGGGCGCTATAGTGCAGCAAAACACATTTTGCTTCATAACTCCTAAACCGAAATATGTAGAGACAAAATTCTTTGTAATTCTGATTCCTTGCGTCCAAACAACTTTGCAATTTGCATCATTTAGCTCCTCCCACTTCGACTTTTTTGCTCATTTGCATAATATGTGAAACCTACTTTTGCAAACCAGTCCTAGGTTGTTTGCTCAATCCTCATGTATCTGGCACCAAGAAATTCACAACAGTCCAACCATCAGTAATTATCAAAAACATGTTGACTTTTGTAAACAATATGGCTGCAATATGCTAATTAACCCTTCTGACATCATTTAAAACTCTATACCTCGAGAATGGCTCAGCCAAAAGCAACTTGACAAGCTTATTCAGTAGAAGATTCTGAGGTAGCCTATCAATTATGGTGGGCATATGTCCTTAGGGACAGGATAATTGCCAATTAACTGTTTCAGCCTTCACCACTAATTCAACTACATTGGTTGAATAAAGCTCGTTTATCTGTTACCACATGGAGTAATTGCTCTAAGTAGATCCGATGAGGCACTTTTTATAGTGTGTAGACCATGTAAGGCTGTGTGTAGGCGGGACAGTAATAAACACGCTCACCTGGAGGACTCTGTTCTTTATCTCCGTCACTAGGTTGTGGTCATAGAGAGCTTTCAGCAAGCGAAATGTGTTCCCACCACCTGACGACCACAGAGGAACGAAATCACATGTGATTAAAACAGCATCAATCAAAAGTCTGGACGCAACACTAACTTAGCCACAGTACTGTAAACATACAGTGGTAAATATACTACTGTACTGTAATCTCTTGAACAGAACGAGTGGGTTTCTTCCTAAATGTGCACAATATCGTGCATGTCATAATGCAGTGTGCAGTAACAGTGTGTGCACTAATAATGCATGCAATGAGGGTGAACGCAGTAACAGTGTGCAGAGTAATAGTGTGCAGTGAGGGTGTGCGCAGTAATGGTGAGGGCAGTAATAATATGTGCAGTAATGGTGTGGGCAGTAACGGTGAGGGCAGTAACGGTGTGGGCAGTAACGGTGTGGGCAGTAACGGTGAGGGCAGTAACGGTGAGGGCAGTTAGGGTGTGTGCAGTAATGGTGAGGGCAGTTAGGGTGTGTGCAGTTAGGGTGTGCGCAATAATAATATGTGCAGTAACGGTGAGGGCAGTAACGGTGAGGGCAGTAACGGTGTGGGCAGTAACGGTGAGGGCAATAATAGTGTGTGCAGTAATGGTGAGGGCAGTAATGGTGAGGGCAGTAACGGTGAGGGCAATAATAGTGTGTGCAGTAATGGTGAGGGCAGTAACGGTGTGGGCAGTAACGGTGTGGGCAGTAACGGTGTGGGCAGTAACGGTGAGGGCAGTAATGGTGAGGGCAGTAATAATATGTGCAGTAATGGTGAGGGCAGTAATGGTGTGGGCAGTAACGGTGAGGGCAGTTAGGGTGTGTGCAGTTAGGGTGTGCGCAATAATAATATGTGCAGTAACGGTGAGGGCAGTAATAGTGTGGGCAGTAACGGTGAGGGCAGTAATGGTGAGGGCAGTAATGGTGTGCGCAATAATAATATGTGCAGTAACGGTGAGGGCAGTAATAGTGTGGGCAGTAACGGTGTGGGCAGTAACGGTGAGGGCAGTAACGGTGAGGGCAGTAACGGTGAGGGCAGTTAGGGTGTGTGCAGTAATGGTGAGGGCAGTTAGGGTGTGTGCAGTTAGGGTGTGCGCAATAATAATATGTGCAGTAACGGTGAGGGCAGTAACGGTGAGGGCAGTAACGGTGTGGGCAGTAACGGTGTGGGCAGTAACGGTGTGGGCAGTAACGGTGTGGGCAGTAACGGTGAGGGCAGTAACGGTGTGGGCAGTAACGGTGTGGGCAGTAACGGTGTGGGCAGTAACGGTGTGGGCAGTAACGGTGAGGGCAGTAATGGTGAGGGCAGTAACGGTGAGGGCAGTAACGGTGTGGGCAGTAACGGTGAGGGCAGTAACGGTGTGGGCAGTAACGGTGTGGGCAGTAACGGTGAGGGCAGTAACGGTGAGGGCAGTAACGGTGTGGGCAGTAACGGTGTGGGCAGTAACGGTGTGGGCAGTAACGGTGTGGGCAATAACGGTGAGGGCAGTCACCGTGTGGGTTATTTTGAAGCTGTACAGTTGAAGCGTCATGGCACTTTAACAGAATGATTTTATACGTTTATCTGTTTTTGCATTGTTGTAAACAGCGAGTCTTTCTGATCGTAGTGTAAATAACATCCCTACCAATAAAAATCCCCTCCGCCTGCCGAACAGCCTCCACCGGGTCTGCAGCCTCGTGAACGCTGTCCACCTCATAACCTGCAGGACCACAGCGCATCATATCAGACGGAGAAAGAAACAGACTGACCGGCTTTAGCACCGATATATATGAGAGAGAGAGAGACAGAGAGAGAGACAGAGAGAGAGAGAGAGAGAGAGAGAGACAGAGAGAGACAGAGAGAGACAGAGAGAGAGAGAGAGAGAGAGAGAGCGAGAGAGCGAGAGAGAGAGAGAGAGAGAGAGAGAGGAGAGAGACAGAGAGAGAGAGAGAGAGAGAGAGAGGAGAGAGACACACCCAGAGTCTTCAGCTTGTCTCGGGCAGTTTTGGTGTAGGAGTCTTGGTTGTGCAGAGCGTAGGGGACAAACAGGATCCTCTTCACCTGCCTGAGAGCACAGAGCACAGCTCATTCATCCAACAGCTACATCCCTCTGTCTCTCTGTCTGCCTGTCTATCTACGTGTCTGTCTGTCTGTCTGTCCGTCCATCTAATGAAATCAGCTTCACTTTGTTCATCACTTTTTAAAAATATGAACTTTAAATTAATTTAATTACATCTGACTAGATGAGCACCCGCCCCATAGGACTCCTATAGGACCCCATCAGACCCCTAACAGTGGCGCTATAGTCTTCCGCTCCCAGTCCTGCTGTATGTGAAATCCATAGACACAGTCCCTGAAAAGGAAATCAATAAACTGATCGATTTGCCTGTTAGACGTAAATCAAGGCAGCTGGATTTGTGGTGTGAGCTCAAATATGATGATAGCTTTATTAAACCACAAGTCTAGTAGCCTTGATTCACTACTCCTGGACACCTGACCGAAAACTTTCAGACACGGGGAGGAACCGCTGATCGGAGGGACTCACGGGCCGAAGAAGTCCTTGATCTGCTGCTGACAGTGCTCCAGATATCCTCCTCCATGCACAGTGGAGTTGGACACCAGCAGCAGCCTCCTCTTCATCCTGACCGGCGAGTGAAGACCACCAGAGGAGCCTGCAGGGGAACCGAGAGCAGCGCAGTCAGCAGCACATGACCAGAGGAGGGCTGGACTTATCCTGTCCTCGGAGTCTGACCTTTGGTCCCTCGGGGGGGTCAGTGGGGTCAGTCTCTCGTTATCACAGGCAGTAAAGCAGCAGGACCGAAAACCGAAAGACTGACAGGTTTGAAAACACACACTTTTTTACGCTTTTTAATTTATTGCAAATCTGTAATGTTTATGTTCTTGTACTTTTATTTTCCCCGGTAACTCTAAAATACCCCGGTACTTTACTCTAAAATACCCCGATATTCAACTCTAAAATACCCCGGTACTTTACTCTAAAATACCCCGGTATTTAACTCTAAAATACCCCGGTACTTTACTCTAAAATACCCCGGTATTCAACTCTAAAATACCCCGGTACTTTACTCTAAAATACCCCGGTATTTAACTCTAAAATACCCCGGTACTTTACTCTAAAATACCCCGGTATTCAACTCTAAAATACCCCGGTACTTTACTCTAAAATACCCCGGTATTCAACTCTAAAATACCCCGGTATTCGACTCTAAAATACCCCGGTATTCGACTCTAAAATACCCCGGTATTTAACTCTAAAATACCTCGGTACTCAACTCTAAAATACCCCGGTATTTAACTCTAAAATACCCCGGTATTTAACTCTAAAATACCCCGGTACTCAACTCTAAAATACCCCGGTACTCAACTCTAAAATACCCCGGTATTTAACTCTAAAATACCCCGGTATTTAGACCTTTATTTTGTCGCTCCTCTGCTGAGTGTCTGGCGCTGCCGTGTCTTTTATTGTGTCAGGAGTCCTCGTGCCCCGGATGTGGAGCCCTGCGTGGGGAAGGATGGCGGACTCCGAGCTGCGCGCGGTGGTTCTGAAGCTTCTCGATGTCCAGGCGGTGAAATTCGGGCAGTTCAGACTGAAGAGCGGACTGACCTCCCCCATATACTTCGACCTGAGGGTCATCATCTCTCAGCCCGCGCTGCTCAGACAGGTACAGAGAGAGAGAGAGGGAGAGAGAGAGAGAATGGGGGATAGAGGGGGAGAGAGAGAGAGAGAGAATGGGGGAGAGAGAGAGAATGGGGGGGAGAGAGGGAGAGAGAGAGAGAGAGAATGGGGAGAGAGAGAGGGAGAGAATGGGGGAGAGAGAGAGAATGGGGAGAGAGAGAGGGAGAGAATGGGGGAGAGAGAGAGAGAATGGGGGGAGAGAGAGGGAGAGAATGGGGGAGAGAGAGAGAATGGGGGAGAGAGGGAGAGAGAATGGGGAGAGAGGGAGAGAGAATGGGGAGAGAGGGAGAGAGAGATGGGGAGAATGGAAGAGAGAGAGGGGGAGAGAGAGGGGCGAGAGAGACAGAGAGGGATAGGGAGAGTGGGAGACTGAGAGGGGGAGAGCGGGAGAGAGAATGGGGAGAGAGAGGGGGAGAGAGAGGGGCGAGAGAGACAGAGGGATAGGGAGAGTGGGAGACTGAGAGGGGGAGAGCGGGAGAGAGAATGGGGAGAGAGAGGGGGAGAGAGAGGGGCGAGAGAGACAGAGAGGGATAGGGCGAGTGGGAGAGAGAGAGGGGGAGAGCGATAGAGAGAGGGGGAGAGTGGGAGAGAGAGAGGGGGAGAGAGACAGAGAGAGAGAGGGGGAGAGCATGAGTGTCAGTAAGAGAGAGTGAGTGATGAGGCTGTAAGGGAGTGAATGTAAATGAAATGCTTTTCTTTTATTTTTCCGTTATTATTTTCTTGTGCTTTTCTTCCTTTTCATTGACAGTTCTTTGTTTTATTGTGATTTAAAGTATTTATTTTTTGTGTTCTTATATTTACTTTGCTTATTTAAATTTTATTTTATTGTCTTATGCATTTGTGCTTAGTTTATGCTTTTTTTCCTTTTATATTGCTGTTCATATTGTGCTTTTGTTTTTTTATTTTACTTTGCTTTTTTCTTTTGCTTTATTTTTAAGCTGTTTGTTGTCCTGCACTTTTATTTTGTCTTCTAGTTTTATTTTATGTTCATATTTTGCTTCTATTTTACTTTCTCTTGCTACATTTTCTTGCGATTTTTATTTTTGCACTTTTATTTTCTTTTACTTTTTGTTTTATTGCATTTTTTTTGTTTAGGTTTTTAAATTTTCTTGTGCTTTTTGAGTCAATGTGCTTTATTTCTGTTTACTTGAACTTGTTTTTTCTGTTTTCATTCTAATTTATTGTGTTTCTGTATAAATTTATTTCTTAGTTTTAATTATTATTATTATTATTTTAATTCTCTCAGGTGTCCAGTCTGCTGTATAAGTGTGCTGAGGATGCTGCGGCGAAATTCGACTGCGTTTGCGGGGTCCCGTACACAGCGCTGCCGCTGGCCACCATCATCTGCTCCACCAAAGACTACCCCATGCTCATCCGCAGGAAAGAGGCCAAGGACTACGGTAAACGCACTGTTCAGCTGCAGGTGATGAGACAGCTGCTCAAATCAACACGCCTCCAAGCTCCCGTGCAAAACTTTGGACACTGAACAGATCATCAAATCAAATCAAATCAAATTTATTCATAGTGCTTTTTACAACTGACATTGTCACAAAGCAGCTTCACGGAATTCCAGTAAAGACCGAGTTTTAACATGAATGTGAAACCCCCAGGTGGGCAAGCCAGGGGTGCCAGTGGCGCCAGTGGCAAGGAGAACCTCCCTCAGAGCTGAGGAGGAAACCTGGGGAGGAACCAAGGCTCACGAGGGGGGACCCGTCCTCCTCTGGTCAGACCACCTACAGATTATTATACTACTAATATTAATAGCAGTAGTGTTAGTAGTAGGAATAGCTGGGAGTCTATGAGAACATCAGTGTAGGTTGGGCAGTTGGTCCAAGGCAGGTGGAGGTATCTGGGGTGTGGGCAGCTGGTCTGAAGCAGGTAACAGGAGGGCTCGGCAGTCAGTCGTCCTTCAGTGTCCGGCCGGACATGTGGGCGGTTGTATACTCGGAAAAAAGGCAGGGAGAGGGAATTAGTTTTATTCTGTCTGTTTGTACGTAAAACAGGGAATGTGAACGTTTCCAGAGTGTGGCTAACGACTCCGGCCGGTCTGACTATGACAGCTTAACTAACAGGAGAGAACCAGAAGGACACACAGACACGAGAGCACTCTCAAGCAGTTTGGCCTTCCTCCGCTCCACCTCTGAACATCGACTACCTTCAGATTATTTTCAGTGCGGTTCCTCTCACTCTCTCACTGTCTCACGTCTCTGTAACCCCAGGAACGAAGCGGCTGATCGAGGGAAACGTGCAGCCTGGTGACGTCTGTCTGATCGTGGAGGATGTGGTGACGAGCGGCAGCAGCGTGCTGGAGACGGCTCAGGTGCTGCAGGCTGAAGGATTAAAGGTCACTGACGCCGTGGTGCTGCTGGACCGGGAGCAGGGCGGCGCGGCGAGGCTCGAGGCTGAGGGAATCACTCTCCACCCGGTCATCAGCATCTCCACCCTTCTGTCTGTGCTGCTTGACGCCGGACACATCGACAAGGGTTAGTACAGGTTTTGTTGTCCCTCCTGTTTCTCCAGAAACACCCAGATAACCCCCGATAACCCCCGCGTGCATTCAGCTGCTCTGAAGGAGTTTGGTGCAGCAACTCTTCTGGGAACGCTTTGCACTAGATGTTGAAACATTGCTGTGAGGATTTGATTGAGCATTAGTGAAGTCAGGCACTGATGTTGGATGGTCAGTTCTGGACTGCTCCAGCTATTGGATGGAGCTCCATCACTCCAGAGATTGCAGTTCCTTTGCTCCACAGCCCAAAGCTTGGGGGGGCTTTATACCCCTTTAGACCACACGTGGCATTGGGCCTAGTCACCTTAGGCTCATGTGCAGCTGCTCCAGAGTGTCCTGTTCTATTAGTCAGTGCTTTTCTATGGAGATCATACAAGCTGTGTGAGCAACTAAATGCCTGTGTCCACAGTGTAGGTCAGGGGTCCTAACCTAAATGTTAAGAAGAGCCATTTCGGCCTTTCAACAAAATCAAACCAGCTCAGCTATAGACGCTTTTCTCGCATCTCCAGCTGGAACGTTTCCTCAAAAGTAGATCAGTTTACTGTAAAATGTCTCTCAACGTTCGATTTTTATGAGGCTGAAGTCGCTTCTCATTCACCAGCTTCTTGTTCAAATTTTCCCGTTCCACCTTAAATGGAGCCTGAGGCGTCAGAATGTAACTGCTGCACCATTTAAGGCGGAACGGGAAAATTCGAACAAGAAGCCACCAAACGAGAAGCCGCTTTCCGCATCACAACTTTTTAGCGTTTCAGATTCTCGTTGCAGATTAAACGTGTCAGGAAACCAGCAGGCGTGACTATAAACACAAAGAAGTCCATTCATCTCCAAATTATCGATGTTTGTCTTAAATGTCTCTCTTGTCTGTTTCGTTATCAGGTAGGTGAGACTGTTGTCTGTGTTGCTATGGCGACCAGCCGTCTGCGCTGATCTTCAGGGTTAAAGGGTGAATCAGCAGTTCTACATTAACTCCAGCGTTTGAGACCATTTACTGTTACACTGTGTTGAACAATCAGCAGAGCTTTATTTTACTGTAGAGGAGGATTATTTTATTATTACCTACTGATCCGATTCAGCTGTGGAGCCGCGACAGGGCAGTAAAAGAGCCTCGTGTCTCTGACTCCTGGTGTAGGTCAACATTTCACCACAATGCTGAAAAAGCGAATTACTTCTTATAAGCTTCTCCGCGCTGTGACTGTGATTCACAGCTTTGCGAATAAGTACTAATGTTATTATTCTTTGGTAAATTTGAAGTGAATTTGTGCACTGGAATATTAACTAACAAAAACAGAAGGTCTGAATATTTGCTTTTCCTTACTGTAGTTCAAGACAGTCAATAATGATTTAATTGTATTTTAGTTCATTTAATCTCACTTTAAAGCCTCTAATTTGGCCAAACAGATGCCAATCCCTACTCACACCACAATGATGACCAGTGGAACAAGTGCAGTTCCAGTTTTCCGCTCCCAAAAATTCTGATCCTGCATGCAGTGTAAACAGAGTTAAATGTAGGTGAAGTGAATTTCCGACGTCGTGCGTTTCCACTGATTATTCACATACAGTACATCAACCTTGATATTCACAGCCACCTGCCGCAGTGTGGAAGACTTCATCCGGGAGAACCAGACCTTCAGCGCTGGTCAGCAGAAAGGCTCCTCGCCCGTGAAGAAGACGGCATGTGCGGAGCCGAGTTATGGAGAGCGAGCCGGTCGCCCAGGAATTCACCCTGTGGCCTCGCGGCTGCTCCGGCTGATGGAGCAGAAGACCACTAACCTGTGCGTGTCGGCGGACGTGATCCATGCGGAGGAGCTGCTGGAGATCGCCGAGACCCTCGGGCCGCTCATGTGCGTCCTGAAGACCCACGTGGACATCCTGCAGGACTTCAGCCCTGAGGTGAGCGGCAGACTGAAGGAGCTGGCAGAGAAACACAACTTCCTCATCTTCGAGGACCGCAAGTTCGCAGATATCGGGAACACGGTGAAACACCAGTATGAAGGTTTGTGTCGGGGGGAGTTTCAGGGTTCTTTTCAGTCCTTTGTCTCAGTAAATTAAAATAGGGCTGGACAGTATGACCGTGTTCATCGTTCTCGTGAAAACGTACGGCCAATACGTCACGATACTTTATCAGAAGTACAAAATTATAGTAAATATCATGACAACATCTTGAAATATGGGGATGTTCTGGAAGTGACGATTTTTAATGTTTCGCACTGATTTTCAGACTTTGGGACACATTTACTTCAAAATAATGTCTTAATCTACCTGCTCACCATGTGGCCATGAGTGGCAGGGATGCAGCCTCACTTTCTGCTCTTAAATGCAAGGGCAAGGCTAAAATAAGGCTCCGCCTGCAGACTCAAAGTTTGTGACATGAAAACGTGGGACAGCATGTTTTGAATAACAGTTTTTAATATTAATAATAGATTTAGCCTAGTCTCTTTAAAAGAAATCAAAAAATACTTAAAACACCAAAAAATGCAAGTTTTATTTTCACCAGTGTGAATTTCGGGTTCGGGACAGACGCCTCCAATGAGGTTCTGTATATTTAGCTTATTACTGTCTCTATTAATGTCTTGGGTTTAAATAGATCAGAAGAAGTCTTGTAAGTATCTAAGCCATGAATGTCTCTGTTTTTTACATTGTTTTAAGTAGTTTTCTTTACTGTGATAATGCAGTGAACTAATTAGGTAGAATGGTGCATATAAAGTGTGTGTGTGTGTGTGTTTCAGGTGGGCTGTATCAGATCTCCTCATGGGCTCACATCGTTAACGCCCATGCGGTGCCCGGGCCTGGTGTGGTTGAAGGTTTGCAGGCGGTCGGTCAGCCTCTGGGTCGCGGCTGCCTCCTCATCGGCCAGATGAGCTCTCGGGGGTCACTCGCCTCCACAGAGTACACGCAGGCTGTGGTAAGACTTCTCTGGGGAATCAATCAAGAAGATTAAAAAATACCAGCAAAAACTATGAATAGAATGATTTTACTCATCGTTTCACACGTTGCACTAAATCCGGGTCCCTCGTGTTCTTTTTAACGTCTGGAACACAATTTATGACTCGGACAAAATGAAGCTAGCTGGTCAGAGGCTGTGGTCAGCTAACAGAGCTGTGCTGGTTTTCCTTGTAAGAGTTGATGTGTGTTTTTTGATGCTGGTCAGTGAGACGAAGTTTTCCTGAAGCGGACTTTTTTCCCTCCCAGGTGAAGATGGCGGACGATCACTCGGACTTTGTGTTCGGCTTCATCAGCGGCTCAAAGATCAGCTCTAATGCGGGACACATCCACATGACGCCGGGGGTGCAGATGCAGCGTGGAGGTGAGCGGTCATTTACGGTGGAACTGTCCTCAGTTAGATTCAACAGCCCTGAAAATGGGTTTGCAGCCTTTAAAAAGCTGCCACCAGATGGCGCCGCCGTTCTATATGACAATGAGCATTTTGTGGATTAATGTGGGTGGTGGATCGCTCTCAGCACAACACTGACGTGTGTGTGTGTGTGTGTGTGTTGTTTGTGTGTGTTGTGCTGGTGCAAGCGAATTAGACACAGCGGTGTAGCTGGACACATCAGTATCACTGCTAGGTTTCAGGAAGGTGTTTTAAGTTGGTTATACTGAAATTTTAAGCAGAGAATATGTGACGTGATGTCACGAAAAATTAGGCTTTTTTTTTTTCTTCATCAAACAAAATGTGTCCAAGTGACTGTGTGTGTGTGTATATGTGTATATATATACACACACACACACACACACACACACACACACACATATATATATATATATATATATATATATATATATTATGTGTGTATGTATGTATGTATGTGTGTGTGTGTGTGTGTATATATATATATATATATATATATATGTGTGTGTGTGTGTGTGTGTGTGTGTGTGTGTGTGTGTGTGTGTGTGTGTGCGTATGCTGACTGAGAAATTCTGACTAATAATATTGACCATTTCATTTATTTTTTACTGTAATAGTGGCCAGAAAATGAGTTAATTTTTTAAAAATATTATTCAAGTTGAATCCACCTTAATATCAGTAGAGCAGTTTGGAGCATCATGGTGCATTTCCACCCTGGAGCCCACCACAGTGCTGTTCAGTCTTCTGAGCCTCCTGTTGGTTTGTCCTCCAGGCGACGGTCTCGGGCAGCAGTACTCCACTCCGGGCGAGGTCATTGGCACCAAGGGCTCTGACATCATCATCGTGGGGAGAGGGATCATCGGCAGTGCGGACCGGCTGAAGGCAGCGGAGGAGTACAGGCGCGCGGGCTGGGAGGCGTATCTGAACAGGCTGTCTGCTCTCAGCTAACCGCGGCCACCCGTCATCCTGATCCTGATCCTGGTTTACAGCCTAATCTCAACATTCCTGCTGCTGCTGTAGACTCTGATCAGGGTTTTCCAGGCTGGGAGTGATCTGACTACTCCGTCTTTACACATTGCTTTGATTTTCCTGCACATTAATAATTACTCGGTGCAGTCGAGTCCGTCAGCAGCGCAAAAGAGGAACCGTTTCAGAGGAAAACTAATAAATGCTGCTGTATGTAAGTCTCAGGTACTCCGCTGTTGTTTATGTGGGCAGTAAGTGTGTCTTGGCCAGTCAACACATTATATAATGTTAGAATAACATTGCCTTCAACCATCTAATGAATATTGCCAATGTCCAAAAAAAACATAATAATAATAATAATAATAATAATAAGCTTTATTTTTGTGGCACTTTTTTTTCACAAAGTGCTTCACAAAAGACAAATAAATCAAAATTGCCAAACTAAACAAGAAAAGACAAAAAGAAATAAGCTAACAAAAATGCAAATAATGAAAGCAGTAAAATATTTTGCTGGTGCAAAAGGTAAAATGAATAAAGTGTTAATTAAAAACAAAACAAGTGGGTCTTAGCCTTCGTCTTAAATACGCCAAAATCTTCAAAAAAACCAACCAAAAAAACAAACAGTATCTCCAAAGGTGGAGGCAACGATGTTCTTTACTTTTAATGTAAGTTAATGTAAAGAGATCTTATTCCAAGCAATTGTGGATTTCTTACTATTATTAATCTTTTTTTTAGTCAGAGACAATATTAGTTAATAGTAATCATTAATAGTAAGACTTGATTAGAGCAGGTGTGCCCTGTCCTGGTCCTGGTCCTGGTCCTAGAGCTCTACCACCCTGCAGAGTTCAGCTTCAGCTCTGATCTAACACACCTGGTCCAGGTAATGAAGACCTTCAGGGGTCAGATGTGCTGGATGTGAGCTCTTCAGGGTGGTAGATCTCCAGGATCTCTAGCATTAGAGCAGGTTTGCCTTGTCCTGGTCCTGATCCTAGAGCTCTACCACCCTGCAGAGTTCAGCCTCAGCTCTAATCTTACACACCTGGTCCAGGTATTGAAGGCCTTCAGGGGTCAGATGTGCTGGATGTGAGGTCTTCAGGGTGGTAGATCTCCAGGATCTCCAGGATCTCTAGCTTTAGAGCAGGTATACCTGGTCCTGGTCCTAGAGCTCTACCACCCTGCAGAGTTCAGCTTCAGCTCTAATCTAACACACCTTGTCCAGGTAATGAAGGCCTTCAGGGGTCAGATGTGCTGGATGTGAGGTCTTCAGGGTGGCAGATCTCCAGGACCAGGTAGTGGGCAGCCTTTTAATGATCAGATAAACTGGGTATTGGACGGTAACTGGAAATAATCACAGTGGATTATTTTTATTTGTATTTATTCTACTGTTAGGAATTCTTTGACAGGTGCTTCCTGCCCAGATAAGTGGCTTTAGTTATCATTTTAAACGATGGCCTTGAACCCCTGCACTGCACTGTTTGCCTGAAGTTGACGTTACTGATTATTTCCGACATGTTTGGTGCCTCGTCTCCGTTACGTTCCTTACCGACAGCCAGCTGGATTTCCAGTTATTAAACTGACTTACATACATTTCAGAAGTTAATTTTAAAAATGTGTAACTGACTCTGCTGATTCATACAGCTGGACCTGGATAGTGTAATTTTGCATTGTGATGATGATGATGATGATGATGATGATGATTCCGCCCAGTGTGTTACTGAGCTCGTCCTGCTGCACGAGTGTGAGAGTCCTTAATCACTGCCTGGACGTCAGGGAAGTTTTTTGGCCAAATGAAATGTGATCAGGGTTGTACAATAAAGTAGTTTTGCCAATAAATCATGTTTGATACAATAATTGAGCCTGTAAACGTTTTATTTGGCTATCAAGTCAAGTCAGTTATATAATTCTGAGCGCCGGACGGCGATGTTTGTTACAGCTGTTGGAAAACCTTTATCTCCAGAAAGATCCTTACAGGAGAAGGAATAACAGTTCCAATAACTTTTACTGGAAGTCAATGGAACCAGACGGCTTTCCAAGGCCTTTCAGGTCGTTTCTTTGAGTCTGTTCATCATAAAATTTACACACTGTGAAGAACGAGAGGCGTTTTCAAATCGTCAAAAACTGAAAAACGTGAAGCTGTGTTCCGGCTCTGTGAGGGTCTTTGGGGGTCCTGACCACTGAAGAACGGTAAGAACAGCAAAGAAAACAACAAAATCTTACAAAGGGGCGTCTTGTGCTTAGGGGCAGAAGCCCCCTCCCATGAGTTCTGCTCCTGTTTGTCTAGTTTTATGTCTCTAATCTGGTTTTTCAAAAATTCAGTTGACAGTATTATAATATATAAATGTATATAAATAAACATCCATCCATCCATCCATCCATCCATCCATTTTCTAAGCCGCTTCTCCGTCAGGGTCGCGGGGGGAGCTGGAGCCTATCCCAGCAGTCTTCGGGCGAAAGGCAGGATACACCCTGGACAGGTTATAAATAAACATTTACATTAAAAATATATTCAAATTAAATTGAGCCACTATCAGTTTGTCTTAAAGTCCTCATAGTAATAAACTATACGCTTAAAAAACATGGTTCTTTGAGGGTTCTTTAGTAAAGAAAATGGTTCTATGTAGAACCATTAACACTCAAAGAACACTTTGCACGATTTGCAAAAAAGTATTTAGTCAGCTACTGATTGTGCAAGTTCTCCTACTTAGATGAGAGAGGTCTGTAATCATCATCATAGGTTCACTTCAACTATGAGAGACAAAATGAGAAAAAAATCATTGTAGGATTTTTAAAGAATTTATTTGTAAATTATGGTGGAAAATAATGATTTGGCCACCCACAGACAAGCAAGATTTCTGGCTGTCACAGACCTGTAACTTCTTCTTTAAGAAGCTCTTCTGTCCTCCACTCCTTACCTGTATCAATGGCACCTGTTTGACCTCGTTATCTGTATAAGACACCTGTCCACAGCCTCAAACAGTCAGACTCCAAACTCAACCACGGCCAAGACCAAAGAGCTGTCGAAGGACACCAGGGAGAAAATTGTAGACCTGCACCAGGCTGGGAAGAGTGAATCTACAACAGGCAAGCAGGTTGGTGTGAATAAATCAACTGTGGGAGCAACTGTACGAAAACGGAAGACATGCAAGACCATTGATCATCTCCCTTGATCTGGGGCCCCACGCAAGATCTCATCCCGTGGGGTCAAAATGATCATGAGAACAGTGAGCAAAAATCCCAGAACTACACGGAGGGACCTGATGAATGACCTGCAGAGAGCTGGGACCAAAGGAACAAAGGCTACCATCAGTAACACATGACGCCGAGAGGGACTCAGATCCTGTAGTGCCAGGCGTGTCCCCTGCTTAAGCCCGTACACGTCCAGGCCCGTCTGATGTTTGCCAGAGAGCATATGGATGATCCAGAAGAGGACTGGGAGAATATCATGTGGTCAGATGAAACCAAAATAGAACTTGAACGGGGCCATGTACCTCCTTCCATCAGTGAGAGCATTGAAGATGGAACATGGCTGGGTCTTCCAGCATGACAATGATCCCAAACACACCCCTCGGGCAACGAAGGAGTGGCTCCGAAAAAGCATTTCAAGGTCCTGGAGTGGCCTAGCCAGTCTCCAGACCTCAACCCCATAGAAAACTTGTGGAGGGAGTTGAAAGTCCATGTTGCCCAGCGACAGCCCCAAATCACCGCTCTAGAGGAGATCTGCAGGAGGAATGGGCCAAAATACCAGCTACAGTGCAAACCTGGTGAAGACCTGCAGGAAACGTTTGACGTCTGTCATCAACAAAAGTTATGTTACAAAGTACTGAGTTGAACTTTTGTTATTGACCATAATTTACAAATAAATTCTTTAAAAATCCCTTAATGTGATTTCCTGGATTGTTTTCTCAGTTGGTCTCTCATAGTTGAAGTGAACCTATGATGAAAATTAGACGTCTCTCATCTTTCTAAGTAGGAGAACTTGCACAATCAGTGGCTGACAATTTGGCACCAAAAAGGGTTCCACTGTTCTAACAGGCTTGACATTGTAACAATAGAGGAACCCTTTTTGGTGCTATTTAGAACTTTTTTCAAAACGAAGAACCGTTCCATGATGCAAAGAACCCTTTAATCATGCGAGGGGTTCTTTGAGTGTTCATGGTTCTACATAGAACAATATTCTTTAGCAAAGAACCCTTGGAGAACCGTCATGGTGTACGACGAAAGCGAATGTAGATGTTTGTAATGAGAGTTAGTTATATAGTGTGGCATTATTATAAAAGATGTAAATTGATATTATTATAATAATATTCTCCTTTAGACTGCGGAACCGATTAGTTTCTGGGGTTTTTTGAGCTGAAGTGAATCAGAGCCGCTCACCTCTGGAGCTGTAATAACGCTTGAGTGTGCTTTAGTGACGTCACGGCTGGACGACTGCGGTCTTCTCTTTTCTGGCCTCCCTGTCAAAACGCTCACTAGGTTACGGTATGTTCAGATGCCGCTGCTGGGACCGTCACCTTTTCAGAAGGAATGACCACATCACCCCTGTCCTTCAGAGCCTTCACCGGCTGCCCATTACACTCCGGGTCCAGTACAAAGTTCTCCTTATAACACATAAAGCTCTGCCCAGTCCGGCTCCTCAATGCTTGGCCGAGCTTCATCGATATGTCCCATCCCACACTCTGAGACCACAAAATCTAGGCCTTCTTCATGCTCCTAGATTTAAATTGGCTTCTATGGGTGGTCAATCATTTAATGTAGTAGCTCCCAAGTTATGGAATGCTCTCCCCCCAGCTCGGGATGTAGCCTCTCGGTGAGCGTTGATCCGTTTGTACTCCGATGTTTACCTGTGCCGTCTTTTGTTTAATGTGACTGTAAAGCGTCCTTGAGCAGGGAAAAGCGCTATATAGATAAAAGTGATGATGATGATGAGTAGTGCAGCAGCAGCTCCGCCAGCAGGGGGCGCTGTGATCATGTAGATCAACATCTGCTTCCCAGAGGCCCAGAGCACCTCATTGTTCAGAAGATTTCAAACTGGCTAATGACCTCAACGACTTCTATTCACGTTTTGAAGTCATGGACTCACACCCCCCCTCCTCCACCCCCCACACCACAATACACTCAACCACTTTGGATTGCCCATCTGCCCCCTCTGCCCTCTCAGTCCAGGAGGAGGATGTGAACAGGCTGTTTAAGAGGCTAAATCCACACAAGGCTTCGGGCCCTGACTCCGTGTCCTCTGCCACCTTGAGACACTGTGCTGATGAGCTGGCCCCAGTCTTCACGGGAATCTTCAACTCTTCCCTGGAGTCATGCCATGTCCCAGCCTGTTTCAAGTCCTCCATCATCGTCCCTGTCCCCAAGAAACCACGGGCCACAGGACTTAATGACTACAGGCCTGTGGCCCTGACGTCCGTAGTCATGAAGACCTTTGAACGTCTGGTCTTATCCCACCTCAAGTCCATCACCAACCCCCTTCTGGACCCCCTGCAGTTTGCCTACAGAGCCAACAGGTCTGTAGATGATGCCATAAACCTGGCCCTCCACTTCATCCTGCAGCATCTGGACTCCCCAAGAACCTACGCTAGGATCCTGTTTGTGGACTTCAGCTCTGCATTCAATACTATCCTTCCCACTCTGCTCCAGGACAAGCTCTCTCTGCTCCATGTGCCCGACTCCACCTGCAGGTGGATCACAGACTTCCTCACGGACCGCAGTCAGCGAGTACGGCTGGGGAAGATTGTCTCGGACATGCGGACTTTAAGCACAGGATCTCCTCAGGGCTGTGTACTTTCCCCCCTGCTCTTCTCCCTGTACACCAACTGCTGCACCTCCATCCATGACTCTGTCAAACTGATTAAGTTTGCGGACGACACCACCCTCATTGGACTCATCTCAGACGGTGATGAGTCTGCCTACAGGAAGGAGGTGGACCGGCTGGTGACCTGGTGCAGCAACAGCAACTTGGTGCTCAATGCCCAGAAGACAGTAGAGATGACTGTGGACTTCAGGAAAGCCACAAGCCCCCTGCCCCCCCTTATCCTTACCGACACCCCCATCACCACTGTGGACTGTTACCGGTTCCTTGGCACCACCATCACCCAGGACCTCAAGTGGGAGCTGAACATCAGCTCCCTCATCAAGAAGGCCCAGCAGAGGATGTACTTTCTGCGGCAGCTGAGGAAAGCCAAACTGCCGGCCCAGCTGATGGTACAGTTCTACACGGCCATCATCGAGTCCATCCTCAGCTCCTCCATCACAGTGTGGTATACTGTGACCAATGCCAGGGACAGACAAAGGCTGCAGCGCATTGTGCGCTCCGCTGAGAAGGTGATAGGCTGCAGCCTCCCATCTCTCCAAGAACTGTACATCTCCAGGACTGTGGGGAGAGCGGATCGAATTATAGCAGACCCTTCTCACCCCGCACACGGACTATTTGATCCACTCCCCTCGGGCAGGAGGCTTCGGTCCATTCGGACCAGAACCTCCCGCCACAGGAACAGTTTCTTCCCCTCTGCCATTGGACTCAAGAACAATATATAATCATGTCACTTACCTCTTTATAACCCTGCCTTGGTCACTTTACTTGAATTGCACTACTCCACCTGCACTGTTGTATATAGTACTGTTGTACATGCCTTTTGTATTTTTATTTTTATTTTTTTTATTCATTCTATCTATATATTTGCATAGAGTATTTATTCATGTGGACTTAATTTTGCATGCCTATTACTACTTGTTTTTATGTTGCACCTTCATGCCGAAGCAAATTCCTAGTCTGTGAATCCTGTTCATTGACAATGGCAATAAACTTCTTCTGATTCTGATTCTGATTCTGATTCAACAGCTGCGCAAATAAAGCACAGCGTTACTGTTACTGTTCAGAGGAGCATCTCAAGGTTTTAAAAAGTCTCTCAGAAGAGAAAAAACTGATTTAACTGATCATTTTTCAGAGCAATGTGAGAAATGTTAACATTTGAGTGGCTCTTCTTGTGGAGATCTGGGGTCATTAGGGTGAGTGAGTGTATCTGGACAGGTGGGAGCTGTTTGATTAGATTTAATGAGCTGAAGCTTTTAGTGCTGTTTACCTCCATCAGCTGGAGAAGAGTAAACCAGTCAGCCTGACCAGCTGCAACAGAGTGGTCTCATCAGGCCACGCCCCCTGCCTGGCCTGGCAAGCCACGCCCATTGCAGGATCTCCTTAGCCACACACATTTTGTCTTGTAAGGCCACGCCCCCCTGTGTGTGTTTATCATCAGGCCACACCCCTTTTATGTGTGTCTTTTATAAAGCCACACCCTCTTGGGAATCTGTGTGTGTGTGTGTCTTTAGAGTCACTCTCTGGTCTTTGTGCTCATCTAATCAGACCACGCCCCTTTGTGTGTCCTTTATTAGACCACACCCATTTGGTTGTGTGTATCTTATTACTTTTCTATGTCTTTAATCAGGCCACACCCTCTTAACGTGTGTCATCAGGCCACCCCCTTGATAGGGGTCTTTCAGCAAGCCACGCCTCGTGAGCGTATGTTTGTCATCAGGCCACGCCCATTTGGTCTGTCTGTGTATTTCACCAGGCAACACCTCTCTGAATTTTTTATTAGGCCACACCCCCTTCGAAGTGTGTATTTCATCAAGTCACTCACCTTTTTTGTGTCTGTCTCATCAGGCCACGCCTCTTTAATTGTGTGTCCTTCATTAGGTCATGCTCCTTTTATTTTCAATCAGGTCCCATCTTCTTAGAGTGTTTGTCATCAGGCCACACCCCTTTGGATTGTTTGTGTATTTCACCAGGCAGCCCTTTAATGTGAGTCGTTTTAGGCCACACCCCTTAGGCATCTGTGTGTCTTTCATCGAGTCACTTGCCTTTTGTGTGCCTCATCAGGCCCCTTCGATTGTGTGTGCTTCTTTAGGACATCCCACTTTTGTAAGTCTCTAATCAGGCCACACCCCTTAGTGTGTATTTGTCTTCAGGCCACACCCCTTTGGGTGTTTTTTAATCAGACCACGCCTCTTTGTTCTGTGTTTGTGTATTTTACCAGGCAGCACCCCTTTGATGTGTGTTTTTAATCAGGCCACACCCTTTGGGAGTCTGTGTGTCTTTCATCACTTGCCTTTTGTGCGTTTGTCTCATAAGACCACGCCCCTTTTGTCATGTGTTCTTCATCCGGCCACGCCCCCTGTGTGCACCTCCTTTATAAAACCACTCACACTTGATGCATATCTTTAGGCAGACCACGCCCCTTTGCTCCTCCCAAGCTACACTTGTTTTGTTCTCTGCTGTCCACTCTGCTGTGTGACCGTCAGGCTCCACCCCTTTGTGCGTCTCCTTTATATTCTCAGCTCCGCCCCCTTTTCTCTCTGACTCAGTGTTGCAGTAAAAGCCCCAGGTGTGTGTGCTGTCTCTTTAAGAGTGGAGGGAGAGGGTGTGCATATAAAGCCCCCCCCAGACACACCTCAGCCTGAGACCTGTAGAGCTCCACAGCGTCGACCCGCACGCCAGGTGAGTTTCCCTGTTTTACCTGCTCCGTCCTTCAGTCTCACAACAGGTGAGGAACAGCATTGAAACCTTTAGAACAGGTAGAGCTTTCCAGTATTTAACTCAGAGACACGCCGTGGAACAGAACAGCCCAAAACGTCCCAACGGAAAAGTTTTCTTTTAAAAAACATTTGATTCTTTGAAATATGTGGCAGGTCTGTAAAACATTTGCATGTCATTTTAACATATATGTAAATATCAACTGTCATCGCTGTCGGAACAGAAGCTCATATCGCATGCACTGTTTTCAGTTTTCATCTTTTGATGCCATTTGAGCACGTCAGCTTTACGCTGTGAGGAAAACAAGAGCTTCAAAACGACAAACTCAACCTTTTTACATTTATTTACAGTAAAATTTACAAAAGATTTTTTTCCCTTTTTCTGTAAAGTTACCATTTTTGGAGGTGATACCAGGTTTTGTGTCCTCAACGATGCAATACTGAACATATATATTGCATATATTTCAACGTAGTTTGACCTCTATGTGGATATTCAGGCGTGTGCAAAAGTTTAGGCGCCCCTGGTCGAAGGACATATCATCTGCAGAGACACACTCGTGCACATTTTAACACACAACTACTGTTTATTCACCGGATTTAATGTATTTGGGGGAAAACGCAGCATGAAATGTGGCACGTGCAAAAGTAATGGCACCCGCGTGCGTTTCATGTTGTATTTCCAGTAACTCAAACTGAGAAATTAAAAAAAATAACGTTTTTTTAATAAAAAGCCATATGTAAGTGTTTTTTTTGGCTCTGTAGAAAGTGTGAAAACTTATTTTTAATTAGAAAGTCAACAACACCGAATTTGAGCAGGGGTGTTTAAACTTTTGCCTACAACTCTGTTGGCATATATTTCAATATTTGAAAATGGAAAATTTAAATATTGTCATATATTTGAAAGCATATATGACACACACGAATATATATATATATATATATATATATATATTTATATATGAGTGTTTCGTTCATTAATAATTTTGTTTTCTTTTGTATTGTAGGCAGTGGGCAGTAAAGTGGACGGTAAAGGACACCCGGTCATGCTCTCTCTCTCTCTTTCCCCCCTCTGGCTGTATTTGCTTCACGTTGAGCCCCACGCACAACACCTGAAGCTGAAGTTTTGTTCGTTCGGCTCGCGTTACGCAAGTACAGGTGCGCTTCGCCGACAGAGGAGTGCGCTCACTTAAACACTCTGAATGAGTTTTGAGTCGTCAGTGCTGGAGGATATTTGGTTATGAAGCTCTGACATGTGGCTCTTATACTGTCTTAATGACAAAGGGGCCACAAAGGGTTCCTTGCATGAAGCCAGGTATAAAGAACCTTCACATAGACCCAACTACTGGAACCTCTGCATTACATAGAGGTTCTTTTAACTCTTAAAAGATCCTTTGCAGAGGCACATCTCATTTGTATAAACAGTTCTCTCAATGGCGTCACTCCAAAATGCCTTTTGGTCCTTTTTTAAATGATGTTTTTCAATATTTCTCAATAATTCAGTGTAAACTGAGAGATTCAGAGGGTTTGGTGTGAAACGGTTCAGACGTCCTTACAGTGGTGGTGATGGGAACCAGGCGTCGCCATGACAACAACACAGATACAGACCCACCAGAGAACCCACACGAGTCTCCTGAGCTTTATATGGAGTTTTGATGATGATAAAGTAGTAAGAAATTTGAAATAATGAGTTTTCTTAGGGGACTATTTTGCCTGCATGTATCCCTCCACCATGAACCGACTTTAAAAAATTGTTTTAGGCTCAAAAAACCTTAATATGTCATAAAACAGCGTCTCAGTCATCAGGCAGTGAATTCATAACCATTTAGTGTAGGAACTTTCCGTGAGGAGGTTTTAGAGGTGGACGTCTGGTTCCCATCACCACCACTGTGAACGCTTCTGACTCTGGATGTTTGTGTAAATATCTGGAACTCGTCTTTAAGAATGGAACAAAATTTTCAATTTTCAATAGAAACTTTAAAAGAGATGGAAGAGCATGCTTAACTTATATTATAAGTCAATGAAATTCATTAATTTATTCAAAGAAATTTTTCCTGTTGGTCCCATTCATCCTGTAATATTCACACAGTGTGAAAACAAACAAACAAAAAAAATAACAATATTAATAATTCAGTTTACACAGTTAGGAGGTTTTGAGCCAGTCACAGGTTTGGTGGAAGGTTCATGTTGTATCTCAGGTATAGTGAGTTGTGAAACACAACACGGAGAATCAGAAACAAAGAGAACAGAGATCAAATAAACATTCGTCAGACCTGTTTGGGGACGGTTTGCATCAGATATGCAAAACTCCAACTGACATCCTGGAGCTGGAGGTAGCGTTCGAGTCCCTGCACTGCGGTCCAGCCGAGCCACATTCACCCTGTACGGTTTTCTGTGTTGTGTTTAATGAACATTTTCACTGTAATTTTTCCGTTTTTTTACTGTAAAAATGCAAATAAACAGACTGTTCTTCATCACTGTCGGTGTACAGAGAACTAGGGGAATTTTGAAGCTTAAAACATGTCATCACATTTTACGCACTGAGCATTTCTCGCAGAGCTTATACATTAAATATATACATAAATATTTATCAGAGTGCAAAAGTTGTGCAAGTCGTCAAACCACGTAACACCTTGACTAAGTAAAAATAAGTTAACTCGCCTACAAAGAACACACTTCTGCACACTTTAATGCACAGTTACTGTGTACCTGTTGAACTGAACATGCCGGGAAAAAATCAAGTGGAAAATGTGGCTTGTGCAAAAGTAATGGCACCCCCCCATTTTTCTTTTTTTTTTTCTTTCTTTCTTTTTTTTTTTGTCCTCTAGATTTTGTGCAGTAAAATTGGTGGGAAAGTGTCCTCTTTAGGGCTGGTCCCCGTAAAGTGTGTGTTAACTTACTTAGAAAATCATGATTACAGCATGTGATATGACCAGGGGTGTTAAAACTTTTGCATATGGCTGTTCATAAGGCGGTATGAGGCCGTGAGGCTTTTCCATTGTCGACGGTTACGAGTAATAAGAGTGTCTTAAACATGAGTGTCATTCAAAGCCTCTGCCTGTCCCTCTGTACATATTTACTTTAGCTCAGATGCTAATGTGTCCAACCGTCACCGTCCCCACACTGCAGCCTTTCACACTGACATCAGCTCCGTCGGCAGGTCCGGGTTTTTTCCTCTGTGTTCATTTTATGTTGTTTATTTTTGTTGTTTATTCCTTTTATGTGCAGAAATCAGAGAGTCGTTTACAGTTGAAGAGAAATTAAGTTCGAGGTTTAATTTATTAGGTTAATAAATAAATCACACACAGCTAAATCTACTCTCAGCTGTCTGAGCGCTGGGTGAGTCTCTCTACCTTCATTCCAGCTTCCGTTCTTCTCAGGAGCCTCACTTTCAGCTCCTCAGAGAACCTGCGGACACACCTCCAAAGCTCAGTCTGAGAAGCTGGTTGATTTTCTGAAGTGATCAAACACATTCAGTGGTGCTGAGGTCTGGACTCTGGGGTGGTCAGTCCATCGTTCAGCTTCTTTGTTTGATGAGTCCGTCTCCTTTTCTCAGTGAGGCTCTTCTTGATCAGCTACACGTCCTTTCAGACCCACAGTGCTGAGTGGTCTTCTCACAGTGGAAGGATGGACAGAAACACCTGTGGATGTTTTCAGATCTGAAGCAGCTTGATCTTCTCCTCTCTCTCAGAGATCAAAGCTTTCAGTGCTGTTTATCTGATGGGGCAGTTTTGGGGTCGACCAGCTCTTCCAGGTGGTTGTTAGGAGCCCCATTTACTCTGGAGCTTTTATTCATTTTTTCGGGAGCTCCAGTTTTGGAAAAATGTTTTTTTTCACTTGTATTTTTCTTTGACTTTGTCCTTCCTTATGCAAGTGGATTATCTTCTATCTGATCTGTTCAGAAACATTTCCTAAACATGTAATAATACTACATGCAATATTACACGTACTTAAGGCCATTTTTGACTGTAAATTAAACAAATTAAAGGTGATTAGCTGTTTAAATGTTTTCTTTCCACTGTACACAGTTATTTCATGGTATGTTATGTTTAATTTAGCAGTAATTAAACTTTTTTTCAAAAATGAATGTCTTTTTTCATTCTTCCATACAAAATAACATGATTGCATTTTCTCCATAATGTTCAGAAACAGTCCTGCCAGTTGACTAAACAGATCTAAATTTCCATTTGTAATAATATATTTGATTTTAGGATTTAGGATTTTGGGTTTTCTTTCCCAAAGTGCCTCTTATTAATAAAATGAGACAATGGCGAGAAGACAATGGTAACACTTTATTAGAAAGATGCCTTGATGTTCACCTCCCACTCCAAGAAATGATATCTTACCACGAGAAATGATCTTAAATCTAGTCTAAATATCTAATATTTGTCATTTTGAGGTGGTTGTACAAATATCCTACAGCTGTCGTTGCTTAGTAACGGCGTCTCAGCGGAGTGATACAGTGTTTGTGAAAAACCTGTGATGTTATGGTGAAATAACAGCGCGGCTAGATCAACCAATCAGCTTGCGTGGCCAAACTAACTGTTGTTTATTGAATAACAGCTGCTGTCCAACATCTCCATAGAAACAGTTGCAGTGACAGTTTAAATGTAAACATTTTAACCTTCCCACTCATTGAAATCAACCAGCCAAGACATGTTTGCTGTTAGTTAACGTTAGCTCTGCAGCTATGAGGCTAATGTAGCTAAAAAGTAATGGAAGCTTACTGCCCACCAATTAGCAACAACAATCTCATATATCGCTGCTGTCAGAAGAAAACCTCATATCTCCATTTTGGTTGTTTTTCAGTTTTTGACATAATTTGAAAAGATCTGTTCTGTCTTTTGTGTGTAAATTTGAGGAGAAATGGTCCAAAAGAAACACCCCAAAATTACTTGGAAAGACGTCTGGTTCCATTGACTTACATTAAAAAATGGGGGCAGTCGTGGGCTGGAGGTCAGGGAACCGGGCCTCTGACTGGAAGGTCGCCGGTTCGATCCCCAGCGCCGACAGTCCATGACTGAGGTGTCCTTGAGCAAGACACCTAACCCCCAACTGCTCCCCGGGCGCCGTGGATAGGGCTGCCCACCGCTCCGGGCAAGTGTGCTCACTGCCCCCTAGTGTGTGTGTTCACTAGTGTGTATGTGGTGTTCCACTTCACGGATGGGTTAAATGCGGAGGTGGAATTTCCCCGTTTGAGGGATTAAAAAAAAAAAAAGTATCACTTAAAAGTGAAGTATGTTTTTTTCCTTCTCATGTAAAGTTACTATTTTGGAGATACGAGGTTTTCTTCCGATAACAGCGATATACTTATATGGGTCCTCCCTGATAGCAAGAGGGCAGTGGTCCACTGTCGGCCCACTAATGGCAAAGTTGGCGGTCGACTGGTGTTTTTTGCTCAGTGTTTTCTGGGGGACCCACTGGCGGTTTAGACGAAAGTCCACTCATCATCAATCGATTTTCGCTCACAGTCCAATTTACTGATTTTTCCTTCCTTCTTTTCTGTAGTTACACTTTGTAAATTAGTTTAGTAAATCATTTTAATCCAGCTCAACTTTAACAACAACTTTATCTATAGAATCATTTTATATCAGGCCTAGGCACTGTTTTTTTCTCTCAGTTGTTTGTAATATTTGTCCAAGTTTATTTTCTAAAATAAAAGTCTCTGTGCATTTACAGTCTAAAAAACTAGTTAGAGCTTGAATGCAGGACAGTAACCTGGGTGGTCCGAGGGTGGACCAGCAGTGTGGACCAGTCAGTGCGGCGCCAACCTTTTTAATCAGCAGACCGATATATGCTCTCTGTCTGGGCTACCAGTATTTGACACACTGACCATTTCATACAAATATTGCTTTATTTTCCAGCTGTAGGGTGGAAGCGTTGCAGGCTTCTCCTCTGTAGATTGGACAGAGGATGCTCTGTGTGGCAGATGTGGCTACGCGCACATGCATAAAGGCCACTCGCGCAGCAGATGCCACCTGCACTAGCTGTTCCGAGCCGGTTCAAATCTGTCCTTAGCAGGATTAGTTTCCATGGTTACCGAAGGAAAACATGCGGGGCAGGTTGTCTAGAGCGTGCTGATTATTCAGTCCATCCGGCCTCACGTCAGACCACACAAATGGACCTTTCACACCTGACCATTACATCAGCCGGCGAAGACCGTGACCGTAAGAAAGCTGATATCTGCTGATGTTTTTCCACTGGCAAACACCGGCGCTTCACCGTGGAGCACCTCTCTTTAACCCTTGTGTGGTGTTCAGGCCTGTGGGACCCGTTTTCAATGCTTACCAAAAGAAAAAATGATGATTTATTATTATTTCAGCCTCAGACTCGTGGTCCTTTGCTCATTTTCAGCAAAGAACATCTAAAATAACCCATTTTCAGTGTCTTCAGTCTGTTCACCCCACACACATTTATATACTGGGCTGAACCTGCGGGGAGTAAAAGTGTGGAGGTGCTGTGTCCTTCACTCTGTTCTCCTCCTACATGGCCTGCTGTTAGTATGTCTATGTGTGGGTGTTTGTATATGTATGTGTGTGTGTCTGTGTGTGTGTGTGTGTGTTTGTGTGTCTGTGAGCATGTACAACATGGACAGGCTGCTGACTGGCTACAGCTGCTAAAGGAGAACTCTACACTGGACTCTTGTGACATTTTAAACATCTGATATATTTACACAAATTATTATGGCTGCATTGGTTTAAACCACGGTAATGTGGTGGGTCCACCAGACCACAGAGTAACACACACATCAACACCACATGAGGGTGAAACCTGTTTAAACCCGAGTCTGAAGCGTTTTATTGGCCCAGGAGTTTCTCTGGATGCAGGTGTGAGTGTAAACACAGGGGTGCACTGTTAGTGATAATAGTGCACTTTATTTTTAACTAAATTAACCAGATACTTAACTGAGAGGATTTAAGTTTGCAGGGGAAAAACGAGCTTAAGTTGAAGTGAAGTGAATGAGCAAATATTGCTTAGAAATATTCCATTTTAATCATGAACGTGTGGGTCATTCTCCATTTGGGACAAAATATCCACATTACAAAGGTTTCAGGGCTTAAAAGAGATGCTTAAAATATCAGGCGCAGCTCTGAAAGTCAGTATGTACATTTACACAGTGGACCGAAGATCAAATATCACCTCCCCTCATGATTTCAGTGATTTTCCTGATTTTATCCGGTTTCATTGTCGCTCTGCATCTGTAAAACAGCTCATCACAAAACAGGTTTTCAACCATTTTTAATATAAAACAGTAATTTTAAGAGGTTTAACTGAGGAATTTGTATAAGACAGATTAATGTTTACCTCTATATCATTAACCTTGCACTACATTTTAAAATATGTGTTTTATTTAAAAATTCACTGGGCAGAGATTTCTGTCACTGGCGTTTTCAGGACTCTTATTCTACATTTTAACAAAGTATTTTCAGCTCAATTAAACTGCTTCTTTGGGTCAAGGCTCATCAGAGAGGAAGCATCTTGAGGCAAGAGGAGGCGAGTCACACCTGCTCGCTATATTTCATTAATTTAGTAATAATTTTGTTGATCAGGCAGCACAAAACTTTGGCGTGTCACTGGTGTTCTGTGCTTTAATGGCTGGAGGATTAAAAATCATGCCATAAATATCAATTTTATCACTGATTATAAATGCACAAGGGCACCTGAACCACCAGCGAGTCAGTCGATTCACAAAACCCTCGGTTTTAACCAGAATGTCACTGGAGCCACCGTCACTGGTGTTACACCACATTCATAGAACTCCAGGGACTGTAACATATGTTTGGACTTAAACTCCTTTCTGCATATATGAGAGGAGGAGATGTTAACAGACATATTAAGATTATTTAGCATGAAAGAAATGGATTTTTTTTAATGTATTCACTTGAAATCCCCCTCCAAATGGAGAATGACCCAGATATGCTCTACCATGCAAAACCTCTCAGCACCTAAGACACTGTTTATCAGAATAAAACACTAATAAAACAATAGATACAAACAATATTAACACCAAAATTGGTGGTTTTATGCATGTCAGCGTGTTTGTTTAACCGTTTCCTGAAGTCTCAATGAGTTGTGCAGCTTATTTATCAGCCTTGGTTATTATTACAGCGGCAGACTGTAGCACGAGGCGCCGCAGCAGCTCCAGTCATCCTGATACGCAAATCACTCGTTTGCAAGTGAAATAAAACGGACTGTTATTGAGGCCTTTGTAGAGGAATTTGAACTGATGGAGGTCAAAGGCTGCATGCAAATACTCATACAGTGCTGGAGTAGCAGAAAAACGTTTGGCACTCTTTATATATATATATATATATACATATATATATATATATATACACGTTACTGCTGTTAGAGCAAAACCTCGTATCTCCACAGCTTTACAGGAGAAGGAACAAACATACTCTACTTTTAATGGAAGTTGATGGAACCAGAATTTTTTCCAAGTCACTTTGGGCCGTTTATTTTAGTCCAGTCATCATGAAATTTACACACAATGTAAAGAGCATCAGGCATTTTTTATTATAATTATGACCGATTATGGAGATATAAAGTTATTATAATATATATGTTTGGACGCACTGTTCTTACAAGAGTCTTCTTTAAATTTATGATAATAATAGCAGGGCTGAAAAACCTTGACTGGACCAAAACGTGGGTTTCTGTATACATAATATATATATATATATATATAGAGAGAGAGAGAGAGAGAGAGAGAAAGAGAGAGAGAGATTTGGGCCTTTAATGTACTCACAATTTTTTTTTATTAAAACATCTTTTATTGTAAATTATATTATAAACAAATTATAAACAAAATGATTATATAAACAAAGAAAAGTCTTTAGATTGTCTGTTAGAATATTCATTCCGACTTTCACTCAAAAATATTTTTGGCTCACTGGGGTAAAATTTGGATGCAGCACCCAAACCCTCAGTTAAGCAACAGCTTCTCCGAATCAGAGTCAGAGTCAAGCTTCATTGGCCAGGTGTGCTGCACATACAAGGAATCTGGTTTTGGTTACAGGAGCTCACAGAGCACAGTATCAGACAGACATTCACATGTAGGGAATAAGACACACACACACACACACACACACACACACACACACACACACACACACACACACACACAGTCGTACCTGTAAACCTTACAATGTGCGTAGTATGAGTCTGAAGTTAAAGTGCTGCGTGCAGCAGCAGGTAAAGGGTGTATAGTGACGGAGGAAGGGGTCAGTGAGGTGACAGTCATGTAGGTGGGGTGATATGGCAGGCGAGTAAGTCTCTGGTCTTTGTCCACCTCTGATACTGACGCCCATGCAACTATTTCAATTTCGCACATAAAGCTGCACTTTTTCATTTTTTACTATTGTTTTAGTGTTTATTCTTATATTGTCCATTTCCCTCTAAGATTATATTAAGACTCTGTTTGGTGAACAGCACAGTGTAACTGCCTGTTTCTGCCGGGCACGTGACAGTAACACTGCTGACTCGTGACTGACGTGATGCTGAAGTCATCACAACTATGGGATAACAATGGGAATAATGGGAAAACCTAGTATCTCAAAAATGATAACTTTACAGGAGAAGGAAAAAACCTACATTACTTTCAATGTAAGTCAATGGAACCAGAGCTGTTTCCAAGTCATTTTTGGCTGTTTATTTTGGTCCATCCATTATGAAATCTACACACAGCATAAAGGCCAAAATGCCTTTTCAAATTATGACAAAAACTGAAAATGGACAAAAATGGAGATAGAAGGTTTTGTTCTGACAATGGCAATATATATATATATATATATATATATATATATATTCATTTAAGTCTTCTTTGAGCTACATATTTTAACTGATTTCGGCTAAAATTTATTTTTGCTTTGACTGACCTTATAACTTGCTCATATTTATTTTATTACAGCAAATTATTAAAGGTTCCATTCTATAACACTGCCCAAACTACCAGATCATTCACATGTCACTGTTTAACTCATTTTGAGCAGAACTCAAAATTTTGTACACTGAAAAAAATCATTACTAATCTTTAAATAGCATTTCATTAAAACACAAAAAAGAATATATGTGGGTCGTGCCTTATTTGGGCGGCCCCCTATAGACGCTCTATCGGCACTTAAATCATTACCAAACTTTCTGGTGTTGTTCAGTTGATTATCTACAACAGTAGGGTTAGGGTTAGGGTTAGGGTTAGGAGTAGGGTTAGAGTTAGGGTTAGATTTAGGGTTAGGGTTAGGGTTAGGAGTAGGGTTAGAGTTAGGGTTAGAGTTAGGGTTAGGGTTAGGAGTAGGGTTAGAGTTAGGGTTAGAGTTAGGGTTAGGGTTAGGAGTAGGGTTAGAGTTAGGAGTAGGGTTAGGGTTAGGAGTAGGGTTAGGGTTAGGTTTAGGCTTGGGAGTGGGTGTAGGTTTTACCTTGAGGTTAAGGTTAGGGTTAGGGTTAGGGTTAGGCTTGGGAGTAGGTGTGGGTTTTACCTTGCGGTTAAGGTTAGGGTTAGGGTTAGGCTTGGGAGTAGGTGTGGGTTTTACCTTGAGGTTAGGGTTAGGGTTAGGGTTAGGGTTAGGCTTGGGAGTAGGCTTGGGTTTTGCCTTGAGGTTAAGGTGAGGGTTAGATTCCTTCACACTGAACTTCAAGTTCAGTTGAACTTAATGGATTTTTAGTTGAATGTTCCTTAAATCTGTCCTGAGGATTTACAAAGAATCTACAGTGGACTGCCCAAATATGTGTTTCGGTAGAGACAATCCTTAGTGTCCCATGCTGAGGTTCAAACTCATGACACAACGTGTGATGACACATTGTCAGACGACATCCTCAGTGCAAAAACAATAGACAAAAAACACAAAGACAATAGGCGCTACAGTAAATACAGAATACAGGCATGAAGAGCAACTGCAGGTGAGGAAGTCCAGGTAAATGTGAAGCAGTTAAGCAGTAAATATGTGGCCTCTGAGCGATTTACAGCTTGACTGGACAACATATTTACTGCTTAACTACCTTCTGACCTACAGTTCTAACAGTATAGTCCACCACTTCCAAACTCCCTGACTGCTCGACTCCAGAACAGCATACACATCAAATCCGGTTAGAGTCGAGTGATCTGAGTCACAATGTGCTGCTGCGGCGCAGACGACCGGGCTGACGGTGGTGGTTGGATGGGGGATGAAAATGAGCTGTAATTTAGCAGGAAAATGACCAGCGAGATCAGATCAGACAGACGAAACACAGCTGGGCCAAATGCACCCCTCCCCCCACACCTCTCCACCCTCCCCACACCTGCCTTTAGGCAAACAAAACACACACAGAGCAAACAAACACTCAACCGGTGTGCGGATCAAGCTGGAGGTTGTTGTGGAGGAGGATGGGCTAAACCAATGAAACTGTATTCAGACTGAGCTTCTGCTCAGCCAAGCGTTTCTGCTATTAGACTCACTTACTTTGTGTCAAACGTTTCGGCCCTGAGTCGGCCACTTTATTAGAAACACCTACCTTGTGCTTCCACTAGTTGGCCAATTTATTAGAAACACCTGCCTTGGGCTTCCACCAACTGGCCGATTTATTGGAAACACCTTCTGTGTATTTCCACCCCCCTGGCCACTTTATTAGAAACACTCACCTTGTGCTTCCACTCACTGGCCACTTTATTGGAAACACCTTCCATGTACTTCCACCACTCCTGGCCACTTTGTTAGGAACACCTACCTTGCGCTTCAACCAACTGGCCAATTTATTGGAAACACTTTCTCTGTACTTCTACCCGCTGGCCACTTTATTAGAAACACTCACCTTGTGCTTCCACTAACTGGCCACTTTATTGGAAACATCTACGTTGTGCTTCCACTCACTGGCCACTTTATTGGAAACACCTTCCATGTACTTCCACCCCCCCGGCCACTTTGTTAGAAACACCTACCTTGCGCTTCAACCAGCTGGCCAATTTATTGGAAACACTTTCTGTGTACTTCCACCCGCTGGCCACTTTATTAGAAACACTCACCTTGTGCTTCCGCTTTATGAGCTACACATACCTTCCAGCTCCACTACAGTGGTGCACGGTTAGAGGCCGTCGTCCATCTGTTGTGCACTGTTTATCAGCCCCTCTCTACCCCATTCATCACTGGTCTTTTCAGATCTATTCAGAATGTCAATGGTCTTGACGAAGGAACAGAGGGGGGCTGACACAAACTGTGCGTCAACAGATGGGCTACAGTCTCTAACTGTACACCAGCAAGGTACAGAAGCTACAAGAGGGGGGTTTCCGAAAAAGAGGCCAGTGCCTTTTGTAACACGTTGTACTGGCACACAGTAGAGCAGCGCACCACCAGATGGCGCCTCAGCCATTGGCCCAAGCTCCACAGAAACCGCTCTCACAGCAGGTAGACTTTTCCAGAATGGAACGCATACAGACCAAATGCATCTGCTGAAAAGACCACAGTATATTTATACCCAGTTAAGATGGGAGTTTGACCTGGAAACTTAAAGACTTAAAGGAAATATCCCACTATGACTTTATGGACCTGATTGTTGAGCCACTCATTCACAGCAGAATGAGTTGCTGACCCTGTAGCTCAACAATAGCAATGATGGCCTCTGTGCAGAAAAAGAGACAAATACTTTTTCACCGTGGTACAAAAGCGGTCAACAGAAAGAGATGGACAGTCAGCATAATCACACGAGCATTTCAAACAGCAGTTATAGTACTTTTGTGTTTAATTCCAGGCTTAAATCTGTCGTTTTGTCCATCCTTCATCCTGTAAGGCCTTATTTCATTTACTGACCCACACATAACATCCTAATGTAGAAATGAGCCCTTTATCCAGAAGCAGGGCGGGTCCATCATTAGCCTGCATCATTAAACATGTACTCGGCTGTAAACAGCGTTTTGCTCACAGAGCTGGACGAAGTACACAAACCATGTACTTGAGTTAAAGTAGAGACCCTCAAGGTAAAATATTCCTCCAGTAAAAGTAGAAGTTCCTCCCTTTAGACCTCCACTTGAATAAAAGTACTAAAGTATTTCCCTTCAAATGTACTTAAGTATAAAGTAAAAGTACTAAAAGAGTAATTCTGGCTCTGATGTCCTGTTATCATTTTTATAACCAGACTGGCTTCATGAACTCATTTCAGGTGAAAGTCCTCCAGCGTCTCTCTTGGTAAACCAGTCTTTTAATAGAACGTCATTAATTAGTGACGCTGACGTCTATTAAAATGATCAGAAGCACAAAACACTGAAGGTAAACAGTTTCCATCAGGGAGAACCGAGTGGCTCTGAAATCACTTTTTACACACAAGCAAAGTTTCAGTTTCAGATTTATTTACAACTTAGTTCCAAGTTTAAGTTGAATAAAAACTGGCTTTAAACTCAGGATCACAGATGAGCTCCTTTACTATGTTGATCTGTAGGCGTCTGTTCATAAACATAAACCAGCCCAAACTCATTTACTATAAAATGAAATGGTGTTTGTAGAAATTCAGAAAAAAGCCGCGTCAGTCTCGACTGCATATGTGGACATATTTCTATATTGAGCTCTATTTACACAAAGTTAGGTTAGTTCATCATTTATGTTGAACAGACTCTCCCAAAGTTTTACGCTGCTGCGCTGACGTTGAACCGCGTGCTGCACTGGGTCGGTATGACCAACAGGTCAAAACCAGCTCTAAACAAAGTGACCGCTGGGCCCTGATTGGTGATCTGGCTTTGCGCTTCTTTCGTTTTGACATGTGACGTTTTTATACACACAGAAACCAAAAGGAACGACAGATTTCTCAAAATGTAGGAGGAAAAAGTCGGATATTAGACTCTGAAATGTAGTGGAGTGAAAGGAGAAAGTCGCCCACAAATGGAGAAACTTCAGTACAGATACACCAAAAATACTAAAGTATAGAAACTCATTACATTTACTCATTTACATCAGTCACCACTGATGATGAACGATAAAAGTTACTATATTATAGTGACTATTATTATTCGCTAATTTCTGATATCTTACCATCATATAGCCTTCTCCACATAATGTAGCTCACAGATCAGCAGTGCTGAAGTGCACTGGGCAGATTATTAGTGTGGTCATCATTCTACACCCTTCAAACAATGGTTCTTCAACGGTTCTGGTTATGTATAGAACCATACACTCATCGGCCACTTCATTATTGCTAGTAAAAGGCTGGACCTCCTTTTGCCTTCAGAACTGTCTTAATTCTTCATGTCAGACTTTCAACAAGGTGTTGGAAACGTTCCTCAGAGATTCTGGTTGGTGATTTGAGTTCCTGCTGCCTTTCTATCATCTGGAACCAGTCTGCCCGTTCTCCTCTGACCTCTCACATCAACAAGGCATTTTCGTCCACACAACTGACCGCTCACTGGATATTTCCTCTTTCTCGGACCGTTCTCTGTAAACCCTAGAGATGGTTGAGCGTGAAAATCCCAGCAGATCAGCAGTTTCTGAAATACTCAGACCAGCCCGTCTGGCACCAACAACCACGCCACGTTCAAAGCCCCTTAAATCCCCTTTCTTCCCCGTTCTGATGCTCGGTCTGCACTTCAGCAAGTCGTCTTGACCACCTCTACACGCCTAAATGCAGTGAGCTGCAGCCGTGTGATTGGCTGATTAGCTATTTGTGTTACCAAGCAACTGAACAGGTACCTAATAAAGTGGCCGGTGAGTGTCTATGAACACTTAAGGAACCTTTTTTATGACTAAAGGGTTCTTTGCATCATAAAAGGGTTCTTCAGATTGATGGGAAACGTGTGTGAATGTGCTTTTTTAAAAGGGTTCTTCTATTGTTCTAAGCTTCACGCTGTAAAATTGAAGAACCCTTTTGGGTGCTACATAGAACCCTGTTCAAAAAGGTTACCACACATTCTCCAACAATCTAGTGAACCATTTCATGATGCAAAAAAAAAAAAACCTTTAATAATGCAAAGGGTTCTTTGAGTGTTCACGGTTCTATATACAACCAGAACCCTTGAAGAACCATCTTTTTTAAGGGTCTATGGTGAATAACAAAAAGCAGCATTATTAACCAGCTAAATGCGCTGAAAGTGGTTTTCTGTTATATTACATGAAATATTTTGTCCATTTCCCCCCATATTATTTCTACTCTGTGCTAAACACTGTAAACAGTAACAGTAACAGCACAATAGCACAGTTACGATACTGTAAGACACCAACGTAGAGATTTTTTATTAAGTGTCGCTAATAACTGTGTAATTACATGGGAATAACATATGTAACAACAATGTAACTACTAATGATTTAGCCACTGTTACAGATATATTACATGAGTACACTTATGTAACTCAACATGTGTATCAAATTGTTTTGACCCATGTAATTACACTAGTGTATCTCAGTAGTTGTAACAGCCTATCCCCTCTCATGTAATTACACAAGGGTAATAACACACATGTAATTACAGGAGGAATAAGACTGGAACGGCAGTCGTTTTTCCGAGGTCTTTTTTCCAGCAGTAGAAGGACGTACGTAATAAAATACATTAAGATGTTATTCACACTGTATCTGCCAGCTTTCCCAACATTTAGTGGGCATTTATGTTGGTAGTGCTGTGACACCGTAACCAGTTTCCACTGTAAACCAGTCTGTAAAGTGACAGAACAGCAGACGTCATCTCATCTGAAAATACAGCAAAGCAACGTCTATAAAGCTACATCTTTATTACACAGTACCTACATAATAACTACACAGGAACTGTCCACTTAATTTAAAGTGTAACTTTAAAGGAAAGTTCCTGTGTAGTTGTTATAGAGGTACAGAATGGCAATAATGTGAAATAATTAGTTTACCTTGTTATAACATGTTATTCCATAGTAATTATGTAAAACATAAATGTAATGTTAATGAAACCAAACTTCCTTTAACTGCTGGAAAGCAATTCTGACCTGTAGTGTATCAAAAACTACACTTGTGTATTTACATGAGGCAAAACTGAAGTTGATACACATGTGTAATTACATAAGCTGCACATCTGTAATCCATCTGTAACATCGCCTAAATTATCAGTAGTAACAGTGTTGTTGCATGTGTTATTTATGTGTTACTACACAGTTATTGGAGCCACAGTATAAAGTGGGACCGGCGCTAAAGCAGAAGGCCAGTGGCGGCAGCTTTCTTAAGCAAAGAGAACAAGAATACTGTCAAAGTTTTGAGCAGTGTTTACTCGCCTGTGATCACTGATTACTGAGCGCATAACTGATCAGAAACTGCCCTCATGGCAGATTTTCATCATAAAAACTTTCACATGAAGCAGCAGAACTTCTACGGCGACAGCTTCAGTGATTATAATCTTTGTGTAACTGGACTGGCCTGAACGGTGGCCAAGCTTGATGGGAGTGGCCACCCTTGGTCCAGTGTCCATGTACTGGAAACTGTTCATTTAACCCTCCGAGATCTGAGAGCATTGTCTCAATTTTGGAATCTCATCCTAAATTGTCCTTTCAACGTGATTTGACATGATCCTTATGTTTCGCATCAAATCCCAGCTCTCGCTATAACGAGAAGCCGCTGCAGCAGCTTCAGCAGCTGTAAACTGCCGTTTCACACGAGTCTCCGATGTGGACTGAATGCAGAATGAAGGGTTTCCGGCGTGACGGTCAGTCCTTAGTGATCTCCTGAGTGTCCGTCGGTCAGTTTCACACAGAATGTAGATGAACACACAAATCCACCAGCTCCACACGGTGAGAGGCAGATAACGTGTATCTCAGCCCCTCTTCACAGGCTCATAACTCCGGATGTGCATCTCGTGGGATCTCGTGATAAGATGGAATGGAAAGGGCGGATCTACGGATTCGGGAAGGGTTTGAACTGGATTTCTGAGCTGGATTATCACAAAGATACAGACCGAGATACGGAAACATGGAATGTGACGTGCAGGCGAGTTAGCGTTAGCGTGTGAGGCCTACCGCAGACACACACTACAAATTGACTCAAAGCTCCAGAGAAGAAAACCTATTGGTGACATCCTGATCTGAAAGACTGGAGTCGAAGGTGCTGCGGCAATATTTTAATGGGATCGGCTGTTTTCCATTATAATCAATAAGATATAACCAGTCAAGATTGTAGAGACTTAAATGTCTTTACATTGGTGGTGACAGGAATCAATTCATGTCGTAACTTTGTGTGAGGGAGCTTTTAGAGGTGGACGTCTGGTTCTCTAGAACAGTGCATTTCACACCAAACCACTCTGAGTGACTCTGTTTACACTTCAACCCTTTAATTATGGAGAAATTTTGAATTCTCCTTTACGCCTGATCACATTCTGATCCTTTGTTAAAGCCATTTATCCCATTGTGCTCGGTAAACACACATTAGAGCCCAAAGTGTGGGCCAAAGGCCAAACGTCGGCCTACAAATGCATTTGATTTGACCCTCCAGAGAGACAAAAGCACATTTTAACAAACATCTCATTTGAAAGATTTTATCAAGGCTGTATTTTAAA
>NC_051216.1:5644773-5774773 GCF_015220715.1 Pygocentrus nattereri | reverse complement strand
CAAACGACATGCAATGACTGATGGGTAAACCTTCCTGCAGCTTCCTGTACCCGGAGCAGTTCAGTTTGCAGGGAATTATGAAGGCACTTGGAATGTAAGTTTGATCAGGTGTGTGGATCAATACCTTTACATATCCAGGAGCATAAACTCCGTGTTTTGTCTGTGTTAGCTTGATTCTCGGAAAACTGACCTATTTACCGCCAAAACAGGTTCTGCTACTATTACGATGCCAGGTTTGTAACAATAGAAGAACACACTTTGGCGATGTACAGAATCATTTTCAAGAAGGTTCTATAGAGAACCACACACAACACATTCTCCATCAATCTAAAGAACCACTTCACCATGCAAAGAAGCTACTATGAATTATCTACTATGAATTATTCAGTATCTACTATGAATTAATAAGCATCTAAAATGAATTTTGTGGTAAATACTCTGAAACATTCTGTAACTCTAATGAATTATTAAGTGACATAAATTATTTATTTTCTAATCTGAAGTTTTCAGTCACTTGCTTTATTTATTCTATAAGCTATAATTATATGTGGAGGACAGTAACTGAGTAACTGAGTAAATGTAATTAGTTTCTGTACTTTAGTATTTTTGGTGTATCTGTACTGAAGTTTCTCCGTTCTGGGCGTCTTTCTCCTTTCACTCCACTACATTTCAGAGTCTAATATCCGACTTTTTCCTCCTACATTTTGAGTCGTTCCTTTTGGTTTCTGTGTGTATAAAAACGTAACAGGTCAAAACGAAAGAAGCGCAACGCCAGAGCACCAATCAGGGCCCAGCGGTCACTTTGTTTAGAGCTGGTTTTGACCTGTTGGTCAGACCGACCCAGTGCAGCACGCGGTTCAACGTCAGCGCAGCAGCGTAAAACTTTGGGAGAGTCTGTTCAACATAAATGATGAACTAACCTAACTTTGTGTAAATAGAGCTCAATATAGAAATATGTCCACATATGCAGTCGAGACTGACGCGGCTTTTTTCTGAATTTCTACAAACACCATTTCATTTTATAGTAAATGAGTTTGGGCTGGTTTATGTTTATGAACAGACGCCTACAGATCAACATAGTAAAGGAGCTCATCTGTGATCCTGAGTTTAAAGCCAGTTTTTATTCAACTTAAACTTGGAACTAAGTTGTAAATAAATCTGAAACTGAAACTTTGCTTGTGTGTAAAAAGTGATTTCAGAGCCACTCGGTTCTCCCTGATGGAAACTGTTTACCTTCAGTGTTTTGTGCTTCTGATCATTTTAATAGACGTCAGCGTCACTAATTAATGACCTTCTATTAAAAGACTGGTTTACCAAGAGAGACGCTGGAGGACTTTCACCTGAAATGAGTTCATGAAGCCAGTCTGGTTATAAAAATGATAACAGGACATCAGAGCCAGAATTCCTCTTTTAGTACTTTTACTTTATACTTAAGTACATTTGAAGGGAAATACTTTAGTACTTTTACTCAAGTGGAGGTCTAAAGGGAGGAACTTCTACTTTTACTGGAGTGATATTTTACCTTGAGGGTCTCGAGCGATTATTACGTCTTAAACTGAGCTTTAAAGGAAGAGATCAGTGATGACCTGATGAGTTGAATCAGGAGTGTCATAATGAAACTCAGTGCTGTGCAGTGAATTCAGCACTACAGTCTCAAACTGCTGATACAGTGATGTCCAGTGGATGTTTGGGCAGGGAGACTAGGAACTGTCCAGGGTGCTGACCTCCACCATGGTCAAGTGTTTACAAAGCAAGCAAATCATCATTTCCTCATTTTTTTGGAAGTTATGAGTGAATGTTTGATCACAGTCAAGTCAAAAGTGCGGACCCAACCAATTGAATGCCTGTTTTTAAAACCACTGAAATCTGAAAGTTCAGGGTTGATGCCTGGACTGAAGCCCATGATTACTCACAAAACCTTCTCATCTTTTTTTAATGTGAACGTGAGCGCTAAAGGATCTGAAGTGGATCTGCTTAACACTTTCGGTCATTATGTAATTTAATGGAGAAGGAAAACAACCTACTTTGCGTTTAATGTAAGTCAGTGGATGTTTTTCCAAGTCATTTTGGGTAGTTTGTTTTGTTCCATTCATCATGAAATTCACACACCATGTAAAGAGGCACAGGCCTTTTCAGATCATATCAAAAACAGAAAATCAAGAAAAATGGAGATACACTTGCCGTATGTTGTTATTTTTGCAGGAGACACTAGGGGGCAGGACGTTCCCGGAGCGGTGGGCAGCCCAATCCACAGCGCCTGGGGAGCAGTTGGGGGTTTGGAGTCTTGCTCAAGGACACCTCAGTCATGTACCGTCGGCTATGGGGATCAAACCGGCGACCTTCCGGTCACGAGGCCGGTTCTCTGACCGCCAGCCCACAACTGCCCTGACAGGTTTAGCTGTGCCATTGCAGAACCTTCAAAAACAAGAACACCTCATCAATGTTCCCCTCCACGGAAACCTTTAATTAAAGGTCAAAGACTTGCATGAATGAAGAAAAACCCGAGCGATGTTCCCCACAGAACATGTTCGGTTCTGGATAACTAAAGCAATGAGACAGGTTTAGGTGGTAATGACTCGAGGAAGGTGAAATTTAACCCGCTTTCAGTGTTTGAATTTAAAGCCTGGCTAATTTAACGTCAGCTCAGCGAGCAGCGACAGACCCCAGCAGTGCAGTCACCACAGTACAGGCTTGATTCTGACCAGCTTCAGCTCTGCTGACACGAGTTTAGACGGCAAACCCTGAAGTCTGAGAGAGACGAGAGTCGGGCGAGCGGCCGAACGCCAAACCCCCGCTTCTCCTGTGGCGTTTGGGAGTTTAGCTAGAAGGCCAAACATGCCTCCCAGCACAGCTTGGTTCCAGCTAACTGGTGCTGAAGTAACACCCATTTAGAGAACATCTGAAAGCACCAGGCGGTGTGACTGAGAAAAAGAACCATTTCACCATGCAAAGAACCATTCAAGCATGCAGTGGATCTAGATTGAAAGCATGGTTCTAAATAGACCCATATCCTTTACTAAGGAACCCTTAGAGAGTGTAAAGAGAGACATTTGCATCCTAAAGGGTTCTCTGCATGGTGTAATGGTTCTTCAGACTGAAGGACAATGTGTTGTGTATGGTTCTATATAGAACCTTTTTGAAAATGGTTCGGTACAGCTCCAAAGTTCAACAGTTCTTCTGTTACAAGCTTGACATCATAAAAAAGACAAACATCTTCCTGCTGCTATATAGAACCATTTGCAAAAAGGTTCTATGTAGAAGCATACACAAAACATTCTCCAACAAACTGAAGAACCGTTTCCCCAAGAACCCTTTCCCCAACTATTTCAGCATGCAAATGGTTCGATATTAAACTCAGGGGTTGATAAAAATCATGTCCTTTAATAAGGAACCCCTGAAGAACCATCTTTTTAAAGAGTGTACAGAGAATCATTTGCATGCTTGAAGGGTTCTCTGCATGGTGAAATCGTTCTTCAGATTGATGGAGAATGTGTTATGAGATTCTATATAGAACCTTTTTTAGAAAATGGAAAAAAACAAAAGTGGTTCTGCTGTTGTTACAAGTGTGACATCGTAAAAGTTAGAAAACCCTTTTTGGTGCTTTACAGAACCATTTGCAAAACGGTTCTATGTAGAAGCATATAAAATATATTCAACAAACTGAAGAACCCTTTCCCCAAGAACCCTTTCCCCAAGAACCCTTTCCCCAACTATTTCAGCATGCAAACGGTTCAAAATTAAACAAATGGGTCAAACCAGAACCTTGTCTTTTACTTAGGAACCCTTGAAGAACCCTCTTTTTAAAGAGTGTGCAGAGAATCACTTGCATGCTTAAAGAGTTCATTGCATGGTGAAATGGTTCTTGGAAACCCTTTCTGCTACAGGGAACCATTTGCAAATGGTTTCACCATGCAAAGAACCATTTAAGCATGCAATGTTGCAATATTTACCTCATGGTTCTAAACATGGATGGATGGGTTCTAAACAGACCTGTGTCCTTTCCTAAGGAACCCTTGAAGAACCGCCTTTTTTAAGAGTGTATAGAGAAACATTTACATTCGGTGCAAACGGTTCTTCAGATTGATGGAGAACGTGTTCTATATTACACCAGCAAAGGTTCTTCTACGGTCACAAACTTGCCGTTGTAGAAACTGAGTTAGGGCTTCACTAAAGAACCCTTGAAGAACCTTCTCTTTTCTTTTCGTTTCGCACTTTTATGTGAAACCTGCAACGTTTATGTGTTTCTAGTGCTTATCAAGCCCAACGTGCACCCCTGTAAGTGGACGGCGTGTGGAGCGAGATTAAAGACCCCACCCTGTGGGTGGGCGTGTCCTGACTGTGTGACTCTGTATGTGATTAGGGAAAGCTCCTGTACTTCCTGCTGAAGTTTTCGGATAACCCCCCCCCCCCCCCCCCCCCCCCACGGTCCTCAGCATCCTGCTCGGATTCCGTCTCCTGTTTGTTTGCGGCGGAAGCTGCACACGCCCGGCAGGCAGGCTGAATCAGAGTCGGTTGAGAAGTGAACAGTTAGTGCAAAACACACTCACACACACACCCAGACCAGGATCTCCTAATAAATGTTCAACCACACACACCTTTCACAAATATGCATTTCAGCTGCAGCGTTTTAAAAACTGCAGCCGGTCATTCCCGGCGGACCAGTCACCGCTGCGGGATGCAGGTAAAGCACAGGGTAAGTCGCTCTGGCCTTTTCTGGTGGGAGAAAGATTGACGGGCTGAACAGTTTGCAGGTTACTAAAAGTCTGAGAGAGGCTCAACTTGCTGTTTTGGATTTATGTGATCAAACATATCAATCTGAATAAAAAGCATGAGGACTAAAAAGCTTTTGCAGTAAAATAAAAACACTGAAAGACAAGGACAGAAATTATAGCCTAGAAATAGAAGCTTAAATATCAACGCGCCATCACTACTGCAAATGCACTGCACCCAGTGGTGGAAACACTGGACTGGTAATACTTGTACTTTATTATTATACCTGAGTATTATTTTAAGTGCATATTGAGTCTCCTACTTTTACTCCGTCACAAGAGAAAAAAATAGACTTTTTACTGCTTACATTTTCATTTAGACCTTCAATGGACTCATTACTGACCTCAGAGGCCAGGACTTACTATGCTTAAGTATTATTTTAGTGGATTTGTACTTTACTCAGTTGAATTACTGAATACTTGTACTTTTACTCAATTACATTTCCAAGGAAAGTATATATGTATTTTTTTACTGCTTACATTTTCATTTGGTCATTCAAAGTGCTAGCGACAAATTTCAGCCCAGGGGATTTTTTGTACTTTCTTACTGTACTTGAGTATTACTTTGGAAGATTTTTACTTAATACTATTATAATTACATACATTTTAAACGATTTGCCTGTATAAAAGTGGATTTTTGGGTCCACTTTTAATTGAATATGATTTTAATACAGTGCTGCTTACTTTAAAAAATATTTACTTTAAATATTTACTTTAAATATTTATACTTACTTTAAGTTTCTCTGCACTTTTATACCCCAATCTATGTCTGAGAGACCCCAATACTGTAATAGTAATAATAATAATAATAATAATAATAATAATAATAATAATAATAATTTCTGAATCAGCCCATTTTCTCTCTTTAATTTCCTTTCATTAGACCTAATTAGACTCTGTAGACAGAAAATGGCTGAAGATTTAACCCTCTATGATGGTACATGTCCACATGATTCATATATAATATGGACTGTATATGATATATACTTCCTTTGTTTATCAGATAACTTATGCATAATTGTCCATAGGATCTCTAACACTCATCATGTTTATTAACGGTGAGTTATGGTGTTTGGGGGCTGCTAAGAAGGTTCTAGGCCCGGTACCGTTCCATACCGAACATGAAGTGTGGTTTTTAAGGTGAAATCTGTATTCCAGGAATTCTTTACGGGGTCAGAACCGAGGAAGCAGAGAGACTAACATTTCTGATAAAGGTCTCATATGAACACCGCAGCGCTTTTGTTGTCTGCTCAGCCGGCTGAAGACGTTTTAATAACGCTATCAATCATCTTTCATTTCAGTGCTGGTGGCTGGATCCGTGTCTGGTTTTCGGGGCTTGTTTTAAGTTGCCTGCGAACTGTGTTAAAGACTCAGGCAGCTAAAGCAAGTCTGGGACGCCATAGACAAACACCGCAACTGCAAATATACAGACCAAGACAACACGGCTGTTAATGGCTTTTAGATGGACTGGACTGGACTGGACTGGACTGGACTGGACTGGACTGGCTGTGGATGATAAAACTACAGACCACATTCACAAATAAAATCAACCTTCTAAGACATTTTTCAAGATTTGTATGAAACTGTAGGTCATTTAAATAATATCTATTCACTTTCAGTGCAATGGAAGCAGCTGCATGTATTACTAAGAAGCTACGAAATGAAATGAAATGAAATTTATGTGTTAATATTCATATTTGTAGTTCAGACGTGTTGAAATGTGCGCTGTTCTTTTAACAATGAATGTTTCCTGACGATGCCAAAACAATAAATTGTATTTATTGGCCATTTTAACAGAATTAAACCTACAATATTACAATAAAACCTGCTGTCCAGACTTCAACGTGTCCACACGTCTAATTCCTGTCAATATGAACTAACGTCTGAATTTTAGACATCGGCTATCATGAGACTGTGGTAACGTCACACACTGAGCTCAAAAAGACGGTTCTTTAGTAAAGCCAATGCATCTATATAGAACTATTACAAAGAACTATTTGCATGCTTAAATGATTCTTCGCACAGCGAAATGGTTCTGGAGTGATGGAGAATATGTTGTATATGGTTCTAAGTAGAGCTGTTTTCAAAATGGTTCTAAATTGCACCAAAAATGGTTCTTTTTTGGTTAGAAGCTTGACATTGTAACAATAGAAGAACCCTTTTTGGTGCTGCGTAGAACCATATGCAACACGTTTTCCATTAATCTAATGAACCACTTCAGCATTTAAGCATGCGAATGGTTCTATATAGAACTTCTGGTTCTTATAAAACCATTGAAGAACCATCTTTTAAAAGTGTGTAGTTGTATGCATGAATGATTGTATGAGCAGCAATGTTTGTGTTGCCAGACGTATCAGACTAAATTTATATACAAGCAAATACAGCACTGCTGTTAATGGACTGGACTTTACTGTGGACTGGAGTGGACTGGACTGGATTGGATTGGACTGGACTGGAGTTGAGTGGAGTGCAGTGGACTGGACCTGACTGTGGACTGGACTGGACTGGAATTGACTGTGGACTGGAGTGGACTGGACTGTGGACTGGACTGGACTGGACTGTTGACTGGACTGGACTGGAATTGACTGTGGACTGGTGTGGACTGGACTGTGGACTGGAGTGGGCTGGACTGGACTGTGGACTGGACTGGAATTGACTGTGGACTGGACTGGACTGTGGACTGGACTGGAATTGACTGTGGACTGGAATGGACTGTGGACTGGAGTGGACTGGATTGGATTGGACTGGACTGGACTGGACTGGACTGGACTGGACTGGATTGGACTGGATTGGACTGGACTAGACTGGAGTGGACTGGAGTGGACTGACTGTGGATGAGACAACTACAGACAATATTCAATAAAATCAATAAATATCAATAAAATGAAATTGGATCAGTTAAACAACAGCTGTACTGGGTTCGGTGTAAGCAGCTGTATGTATTACTAAGACTGCTATGATTATATGGAATTATATGACACATTATGTGTAAAGACACATAATAACAGCTCAGGTGTGTTGAAAGGTGCACTGTTCTAACAAAAAGCAGTAAAACCAACCACACATTGCGATGTTGTATTGTAAGGGATGTGAGGAGCAGCTGGATTTATTGCTAATATGCTGAGGTTGGAAATAAATTCTGTACATCGCTGTTGTTGAAACAAAACCTTGTATCTCCGTTTTTCTCGATTTTCAGTTTTTGACCATTTAAAAAGGCATTTTGGCCTTTATATTGTTTGTTTATTGCTATATTGTTCCGACAGCTGTGAATTAGTAAATGGCACTGCTAGTTAGCGTTAGCTTAGCAAGCTAACCTTGCTAAAGGGCTGTGTCCCAATTGTGTACTACACACCAATACTATACAGTATATACTGTGTCCTAATCTCAATGGCATGCGCTCGACAGGTTAGTCCACGAAATATTAACATGCTGTTGATGTTCTGACTAACAGGAGGTGATGAACCGTTGCTATGACAACGCGCATCATAGCAAGCCAGACTCCGAAGGCCAGCTAACAAATTAACGAGCGTTCACAAACGGGTTTCCCACAGAAACGCTGACGAATGAAAACGTTAGGAAGTAGAACACATTTGTTTTTTTTATGGAATATTTTTTACGAATTTGGGGCGAACTCATATTTATACACCATCTCTGGTCGTGCCACCGCCACAGCTGCTCTCGCATCGCCGTCCGGCATTTTTCCTGAATTTTCCAGACGCAAGAAACTCCTCCCTTTCCTTTCCCACCTGGATTGTCGGACAACAGTGTCCATCATTACTAGACTCAGAAATCGGCTGGTTCTAAGTGAGCGTTGTGGATTTTTGAGTAAACTCAACTTTAACACTTCTGACTGTACTACACACTCAAACACTGGTGTTAGTATTAAGTGTGCAATTGGGACACAGCCATAGAAAGCATTAGAAGGCCCTGTTGACTCCTGGTGGGGCTCAATAGTCAGAGTGGACTCTCAGGAAAAACACAGGTACAAGTACGAACGTTTCACCTGGAAAAACCGATTGAAGGTTCGCAATCGGACCTTAAAACCACCGTAGAGCCTTTGAGGGAACATTTACACTGTTTGTACCTTGATGAATGAAAATGTTCCTGCACAGAACCTTCATTTCTATCAGCGTGAAAGAAGCTATTCTGATGCAAATTTAGACAATAATGACTCAAATCTCGGCGCGAGACGTCGAGCGGCTGGTGTTGGAGGGACAGAAGGCTGGAATGAAACCTGTTCTGTGGTGTCTGGACCTGGACCTGTAGCCTGCTAGCTAGTACAGCTTTGGTTCTGACTTGCTGGTGCTCTGTCAATTCAAGTGCAGCGGATAAACACAAAGCCGAGTTACCGGTGTTTAAAACCCAAACCCAAACCTGTTCTGTGCTGCTCTGAGCTGCAGCCTACTAGGCTAAGCTAACGCTAGCTCAGTTAACAGGCTTAAGGCAGCACCTGCCAAAGAACAGGCTTTGTTCTAGATAATTAATGCTCAAGTAACATGTGTCGAGGATAAGGGCTCTTACCTGTGACTAGTCGGGTTAGGAGTGCAAGCTTGTTCTGCAGTGTGTAGCTTAGCCTGTTAGCTGTTGCTTAGCTACTTGTTTCCCAGAGCTATGAGGCCAACGTAGCTAGAAAGTGGACAAAAATTCAGGCTTCACAATATTCGAGGTTCTTCTATCCGTGTTTATGGATGCAGTGGCAGATATCACAGTCTCAGCGAGTATGTGATGATTTAGACATGCAGTTAGCACCATGCTAAATACTGGAATGTATCGCTGTTGTCGGGAAAAAACCTCGTATCCCCATTTTTGTCAATTTCCAGTTTTTGACGTTACTTGAAAGTACCACTGGTCCTACATAGTCTGTGTAAATTTCATGATGAATGGACCAACAGAAATCATCTAAAATGACTTGGGAAAACGTCTGGTTCCATTGACTTACATTAACAGTAGAGTAGGTTTTTATCTTCTACTGTAAAATTACCTTTTTGGAGACGCGAGGTTTTGATCCGACAACAGCGATATGTTTCCATTAATTGTTAGCTACATTAGCAGAGAACGTGGAGAGAGGATTCCCACTCTCTGCAATGTCTTCCAGTTTTGCTCAAACACTAGAGGGCGCTCCCGAGCGAGTCTAAAATGAATTGGTTGATAGGAAGCGTTTGAGCAAAATCATAGTTTAAAAATGCTGAAACGTTTTTTAATGTAAAGGAATGAAGTCAATCCTGAACAATGAATATAATAAAACACTAACGCCGCTGTTTTATTTAAAACTCGAGTTATAGGAGTTTAAAACAGCTCCTCATGTACATTCATGACGTCAGTGAGCGCAAACAGCCAATGAGCTGCTCCGCTCGTCCATCAATCAGTACGCTCTAGCAGTAAAGCCCGCCCCCTGCTGCCCAAAACCCTGTTTACTGCAGAAATAAAGGAAACATATCAGTATGATAAGTGATACTTTTTTAATCCCACAAACGGGGAAATTCCACCTCTGCATTTAACCCATCTATGAAGTGAAACCCCACGTGCACACACACACTAGGGGGCAGTGAGCACACTTGCTTGGAGCGGTGGGCAGCCCTATCCGCAGCGCCCGGGGAGCAGTTGGGGGTTAGGTGTCTTGCTCAAGGACACCTCAGTCATGGACTGTCGGTGCTGGAGATCGAACCGGCGACCTTTCAGTCACAAGGCCAGCTCCCTAACCTCCAGCCCACGACTGCCTCTAATTTTCTTTGTTTCTTTGTTCTAGATTTCTTTGTTTTTTTAGTGAAACACATCCTTCTACTGTCTAAAACTAAGTGATTAGAAACTATTTTAACTTTCTCTCTTTAGCTGTTGAGCCATTCTCTCCCATTCATTGAGGACTCGCTCGCAGGCGCCCTCTGCTGTTCAGCAGTCCTGTTTATGATGTAATGGGGGAAATAAGAAGTGGCCAGGATCCTCATAACCCGGCTCTGATATTAGCCTCAGAGTTCCAGCGTAAAATTAAAGAAGCAAACCTCAGACACCAAACATGACTTGGCTGATCGACTAGGCTTGGGGTCAATAGCCACGGAATTTATTTAGTTTTACTGTGAAAATTCTCATTTAAAGCGCCACTGTTTTCAATGAATATGGTGATCGGGTGCAAACTGAACTACAGTCACCCGAAAAACACATGCGGACGGAGTAAAGATGGTGAGAAGAGCACTCTGGGTAATAAAACACACAAACTAAATGCTTAGTGTGTCTCGGACTTCTTCAGTAGCAGAAATCTAATGAACAGGAACAGTGAACCTCGTATTCCCCAGGGCATGTTTTGGTTTGTCCTTCTGAATTTTCACGAACAAATCGTAAGGCAGATTATTCGGTAACCGCATGAAATAAATCCATCCATCCATCCTCAACCGCTTACCCGGGTCCGGGTGGCGGGGGCAGCAGCCTAAGCAAAGAGGCCCAGGCCTCCCTCTCCCCCACCACTGCATGAAATAAATATAAATTTATATTTATTTATTTTATTGTAAAAGCCCCTCAAATGAGCAGAACATTGATGGTCTACACATTTCACTGTACGCTTACCGTTCACTGCTGAAAGCCAGAAATCTCAGACCCTCTTTGTGTTATTTTATAAAAGTAATGTTTACAGCACAACACACACTAACACACACACACACCACCAGTCAGTGTTACTGCAGTGCTGCGAATGACCCACCACCCAAACAGTACCTGCTCTGTTAGGGTCCATAGGGGTCCTGCCCACTGAAGAACAGGGTAACAGAGTATCAGAGAAACAGATGGACTACAGTCTGTAACTGTAGAACTACAGAGACCAGCTATACAGTAAGTGGAGCTGAATGTTATGCCTGATAGGTGTACATCTCCTCTAGCTTCTTCAAAGAACCTTAAAAACATGGCTCTACACAGCAAGAAAAAGGTTCTAGCATTGTTTATGAATGGATTTTTTAGTTCTATATACAACCATCTTTTCTCAGAGTGCATCCCCATCAAAGAGAACAGCCTTTACAGTTTAAGTGCAAAGAACCATCGTTCTTTGAGTTTCTACATATAACCAACATATACGCGTTGAAGATGAAATGAGGTTTAAACTACGAGGATTTCTGTGCGTGATGGGCTGATAGATATGATGAAGAGCCTATTTGACTGTATATCACTGAACAGTCACACTAGGTGGTTGGTCAGTGTAGTGGGTAATACTTCTGCCTTCTATGCAATAGACTGGGGTTCAATCCCCACCTGGGTAAACACCCTACACTATACCAATAAGAGTCCTTGGGCAAGACTCCTAACACCACCTTGGCCTCCCTGTGTAAAAATAATCAAATTGTAAGTCGGTCTGGATAAGAGCCTCAGCCATATGCCATAAATGTAGATGTAAAACACGCAGCACTGGCTCTGCGTCCTGCCTCCCTCCTGAGCCGCAGGCAGGAGCCTGAGTCCTGCAGGGCGCATCTGTCAATGGTTAATCAATACGGTCGTGAGGCGAAGGGCTTTTACGTTTACAGCCCCGACGCTGAGCTCCGGCATAAAATGTTCCCGTTTGGCCACGAGCGCTGGAGCGTGCTTGAAAGGTAAACAGCGCGGCGCGGGCCTTTTCTGTTTGCAGAGAGGTAAAAAGGCGGAAAAGAAAGAGGATCTGAACTGGTTTCCATGTCAAACACTTCAATTCTCCATAGAAACTCCGATCTTAACGCAGAAACTTTATTAAAGGCAGATAGCGGGGCGATAAGGGCCGAATTTCTATCGGCTGCCTCTTTTTATTGTGCAGCCAGGGAGGGATGACAGAGGTAAATTGCTCTTTTAATTAAAGCAATGCTCCAAAGGAAATTGCTGTCTGAATATTGTCTCAGAGATGGGGGCTGGTGACAGTTGCCTGGAAACTTCAATCTGTTTCACATTTATTCCAGATCCCAGTTTTGAGATAAAGTTTAATAAAAAATCTCCCCCCTTGAATGAAAGCCTAAGCCCTCGTGCGGCTGCACCACAATGCCCCAGCGCTGCGGAGGAGGAAGCCTTGTGTTTAACATGTATCTCTCAGGTACGGAGCTCCATTTACTCCTGTAGCTTTACCAATTAGGGCGAGATGGAGGAGAAGACGGAGGGATCGTGGAGCTCCTTCTCTTCTCTTCTCTTCTCTTCTCTTCTCTTCTCTTCTCTTCTCTTCTCTTCTCTTCTCTTCTCAGCGGAAATCCCCTCCTCTGCCCTTTCCTGCTCTCCTCTGTGCCCTCCGTGCGCTCCGGCCTCTCCAAGCCTTCTCGCGTCTTTGTGCGCCTTTGCGCGCTTTGCGCGTCTTTACGCGTTCGGATTAGAGCGGATGTCCTTTTTCCTGGACGCGTTTCCTGACTCCACTGTTGAGCTCCAGCAGGAGTATCACTCACTGCAGCCAGAGGAGCGACTCTGCTCCTCACAGAGCGGCTCCTTCAGTCAGAATAACGCATCCAGGTTCTGGAAACGCGGCTGTGATTTCAGCCTTTTAGGCGCGCGTTTCGCCTCTCCGAGCTCTCCGGCTCCAGCAGCGGTTCTCTCTCGTCAGGCAGCTCCTAACGAAGCCGCAATCGCCCCGTTTAATAAAGTGAAATGATTTAACTGCAGCAGTTTGTTTTTTTTTCATTTCCAGATCCTACAGAAAATTTACTGAAGGACAGTAAAAGTTCATCGTGGAGCCCCATAAACGCAGGAGTGCAGAAAGGTAAGTGCTCCGTCTTTCACCGCGCGCTCAGCGCTCCTGTAACATCCCAAACATCCGTCACGATCTCGGCGAATAAAAGGCGCAGTCATCACTTTATTCCCCGCTTTTATTCTCACAATCAGGTTAGAACGAAATGTTCCCCAAATGCCTGTTTTAGACCGAAGCCTGTTTTCTTTCTTAACGCTGGTCTTTAAAACTGTTTCTAAATGTAGCACGAATGATTTAAGGACGTCTGTCTAATTTGTGGCAGAGCTTTTCACCACATTTCCTCGGATTTCTCAGCTCAGATGTCCAAATCATCATTATCATCATCATCATCTGCGTTTGGCTTGGATTCTCTTACAGTTTGACCTTCAGCTAAAATCAATTTTAAAGCCCATTGATCTTATTTCTCTGATTTATTATAGTGAAAATAACCGCGACAGATTTCTTCTCTGTTAAATCTACAGACAGGAGTGAAGTCAAGCTCACGGTTCAGCCCGAACATGTCACATTTATATACAGTCATCATTCATTTATTGAATATTTTGGTGATGAATATTAATCAATAGGTAATTAGACGATATTTATACATCAGGTTTTTTGTTTATTTCCGTCCTTGTTTATCATTTAAATACAAATAAAGGAATACATGAAAAACAAGGTATTCATTTAATAATAAAGCATATATATATATATATATATATATAAAATGGATTTATTTAGCCTGCCTTTTTTACCTCACACGGTCTAATAGATAATGCTTTCACTACTAAGACAAAAAGAGGAAATAATAATAAAGATCAAACCCCAGTTTTATATTTAATTACTACCTTATTTTTAAATAAATAAGCTTTGGAATTTTCCATATATATATAATATATATATAATATACAGTACTGTGTGAAAGTTTTGGGCATCTAATCAAATGTTTAACCAGTTGACCTCAGCAGTGAGTTTATCACAATATACATTAGAATAAAGTCACATTCACAATTCAAATAAACAGAAAAATAATAAACAGTAACAAGAATTTCTTGGGTCCATATTTTTCCTGGACACCTTCACAGCCGCCACAGAGACTCGTTAATATCATCAATGACATCATGAGCTCAATTTACTGAGCACTGATTGGTCAAACCAGGAGCTGCTTTATAACTACAGATAATACTGGGCTTCCTCGAGGAGGAGAGGCTTGGAGATGGTTAAACACACACACGTACAGAAAATCACTATTTATTATTTGTATATATACATGATCATTATTAATTAATATTCTATAAATTTGGTTTATTCAAATATTAACACTTTTCTCAGCAAATAAACACAAACTACACAAATAAATAGATTTTCAAAATGTGTCTTGGGTGCCTCAGACTTTCACACAGCACTGTTTATACACTCTCAGAAAAAAAAGGAACTGCCACTGGGGCAGGACCCCTCTCGTCACTGTGGTGGTGCCCTCAGGGGTCCATCTCAGTGCCTTTAGTGACGGAACATAACTGAACCATAATCCACTGAAATGATCTGTTCTAAGCTCCACACACCCCGCCTCGCCTCGCCTCGCCTCGCCTCCAGGCTTTTTATTAAATGCTTCTGTTTTAGAAAATTAGTCTATAACAAGAAATAAATATCGAATTTTTCACTGGGAAAAACATATTTATGGTACACAATTGGACCTTAAAACCACTGCTGCACCTGAGGGAACGTTTACATTGTTCGTACTTTGATGAACGAATCAGGTGCCTGCACGGTACCTTTATTTCTAACAGTGTATATATGTGCATGTGCATGTGTGAGTGTGTGTGTGTGTGTGTGTGTGTGTGTGTGTGTGAGTGTGTGTGTGTGTGTATGTGTGTGAGTGTGTATACACATTTCCCCTGAGCTCATACTGCCTAAATCTAATTCCACAGTGAGGAAGTAAATGATTTTCTGATCTATTTACCATATTTAAAGCTTCCTTCTCTCGTCAGCACTTTACAATTGGCATTTTTGTCTTTACATATTCGACATGACCCATAACACCTGTACCTTCTCATTTTAATCCTATTCAAAAAACGGGAACGACTTGTAAACACTCAGAACGTTGTATGTGTTTTTAACCCGTTTAGACGTCCAGCCAAATCCTATTTTTCTGCTTTGTCACACACAGAAAAGTCCATTCTTTATTAATCTCATTCCTATTCCCTATCAACTCCGAGGAGCATCACTTAAAGCTGTTAAAATGACGGATTATAATTACAGGTAAATAAATCAGTTGTGTTAAAAACATTTCAAAACCTAAAAACATAAAAACATTGATGACCAAAGAGCTGAACCTCTTGATTCTCTTTTATATTAATGAATAATATTATAAGGTAGTTCCTCTCGCTTCAGCTGACTACGTTTATAAATCTGCAACTTGTAACTGATTCAGCGCTGAAATGGGTTCAGTATTGATTTTGAATGTTTACGGCGCTGTGCCGTGTTCGTTATGTGCTGAAACGGGTTCATTAGTCAGCACTACCAGATATTCAGCCAGTACAGTCTTTTAACGTCTTTATTCAGCATTTTAATGTGGTCTTTAGGTACTATACTGAATCTGCCGTACCTCTATGATTTCAGTACCGCATTATATTCAGTCAGATTCATCAGGAACTGGACTGTGTTCATTCAGTGTTATAGTCTATTCACACACTACTGTAATGAGTTTATACAGTAGTATGGAACGTCCATTCAACGCCGTGACGTATTCATTTAGTGCCATAATGTGTGTGTGCGGTCCTGGGTGGCCGGTTTCCAGCACAGTTTGATGTTTTACCTACTCACACACAGCTGATTACACTTAGCTGTTAATTACCAGGTTTAGTGGGTCTCTTCAAGTAGGAAAACCTCCAAACTGTGCCGGACGCTGGACCTCTAGGACAGCGTCGGTGCACCCCTGCTGTTATGTGTTCGCTCAGTACCCAAACTCATTCATTCAGTACTGCACTGTGTTCATGCAATACCATAATTTGTTCATTCAGTATTATAATGTGTCCATTCAGTACTGTAATGTATTAATTTAGTACTACAGTGTGCTCACTGCGTACACAAATGCGTTTATTTGGTACTTTAATGTATTCGCTATTCTTACGTATGTATTAAGTATTGCAATATATTCATTCTCTACTTTCATGTATTTGTCCAGTATTTTCATGTGCTCAGTCATTCAGTACTGTAATGTATACATTCAGTACAATAATGTGCTAAGTCAGTTCTGTAATATGTTCATTTATTACTCTAATGCATTCATTCAGTACTCTTCTGTTCACTCAGTACTGTAATACATACCTCTAGTATTGCGATATGTTCATTCAGTACTGTAATGCATACTTTTAGTACTGTAGTGTTCAAACTATATATTAATTCAGCACTGCAATGTATGCATTCAGTACTTTTATGTACTTGTTCAGTAATAATGTGTCCATTTAGTACTGTAACGCATGCTTTCAGTACTTTTATGTACTTGTTCAGTAATATGTCCATTCAGTACTGTAACATATGCTTTCAGTACTTTCATGTACTTGTTCAGTAATAATGTGTCCATTCAGTACTGTAGTGTATGCTTTCACTACCATAATGTAATGATTCAATAATGTATGTTAATTCAGGACTTCAGTATATTAATTCAGTACTGAATGTGTTTATTCAGTATATTGATGTGTCCATTCAGTACTCTTATGTATTTATTCAATACTTTTGGGTTCATTTAGTACTGTAGTGTACGCTTCCAATATTATAATGTGTTCATTCAGTACTGTAATGTGTTCACATGTATATTTTCAGTACCAGTTCAGTTCAGCAGTCCAAGCCCTTGTTCCCCATGTCCTTGTGTTTCTCCAGGCAGTGGTCAGATTCAGCTGTGGCAGTTCCTGCTGGAGCTGCTGTCCGACAGCTCCAACACATCCTGCATTGCGTGGGAAGGGACGAATGGTGAATTTAAGCTGCTGGACCCAGACGAGGTGGCTCGGCGTTGGGGAGAGAGGAAGAGCAAACCCAGCATGAACTACGACAAGCTGAGCCGCGCGCTGCGCTACTACTATGACAAGAACATCATGAGTAAAGTTCACGGGAAGCGCTATGCCTACAAGTTTGACTTCCACGGCCTGGCGCAGGTGTGCCAGCCCTCCTCCACCGAGCAGGCCCTCTATAAACTGCAGACCAACTTCGCCCCCCTCCCCTTCTCAGGCATCTCCAACATCTCCAAACTGAACCTGGGACCCCCGGGGTTCTCCTACTGGCCTGCGTCCCCCCAGGCCCTGTACCACAGCCACGGCCTGCAGCCCGGAGCATTCAGCACTGTTGCCCCTGCGCACCTGAGCTGCGTGAACAACATCAACAACATCAACAACCATTACAACTGAGAGGAGAACAGCACACACAGTGAAAAACCCCCACTGCAGATTGAACACCAACGGTAATGGATTAGCACATTAAAGTACTGAATTAACACCTGCAGTACTTAATGAATACATACAGTACTTAATACATACAGTACTGAATTAATAACTACAATACTTAAATAATACATGCAGTATGGCATAATATCTACAGTACTTCATTAATACATACACTACAGAATAAATATCTATGCTACTGACTCAATACCGGCAGTATAAATATATACTTCAGGTGCTGAATTAATACATATATACCAAATGCACACATACAGTGATGAATTAATACATACAAGTACTGAATAAATACCTACAGTACTGAATGAATACCTACAGTACTGAATACATACCAACAGAGCAGAATTAATACACAAAATGCTGAATATATAACTACAGTACTGAATTAATACATGCAGTACTGAATAAATACCTACAATAATACAATGTATTAAATAATACAGTCAATGCGTAATACAGATTTTCTGTAACAATCATACTGACATTACTGAATTAACACAGTGTTAGACTGAGTAGTGCTGAATTAATAACACTTTCGTCGCTGAATTAATATTTACAGTGCTGAATAAACACATTACAGTGTTCTTTTGGTTAAAGCTATGAGATTTAATTCAACACTGCAGGTGTTCAACAGTTTGGAAAAAAAACAACATTGTAATGTGTTCATTTAGCCCTGTAATGTATAAATTCTATACTTGAATATATTTTATACTAATGTATTCATTGAGTATTGAAATTTCTCAGTATTCTGATGGTCTTCTTCATGTAGTGATTGAAAACTGTTGTGTTCATTCAGTACTGAAGTGTATTAATTCAGCACTGTATTTCATTTGATACTGAAACATTAATTGAGAATTCTATGTGTTCAGTACTTTCATTAGTTCAGTACTGCAATTTGTTTATTCAGTACTGCAGTGTATTCAATTGGTAATATAATGTATTTGTTCAGTTAATGTGTTCGCTCCATACTGTAATGTATTCATTCAGCACTGTAATGTGTTTAGAACGTTAATGTCTTTGGAACTTAAATGTATTCATCGAGTATTGTAATGTGTTCTATACAGTACTCTATTTTTTTGTTGGTACTCTTTGTATTTTGTTGGTACATTAATGTTTTCATGGAGTACTGTAATGTATTCACTCAGTCCTGAAATATGCTGATTCAGTACTGTAATGTATTTTGTTGGTACGTTAATGTTTTCATGTAGTACTGTAATGTGTACACTCAGTGCTGTAATTTGTTCACTCAGTACTGTAATGTATTCAACGAGTACTGTACTGTATTCACTCAGCACTGTAATGTGTTCACTCAGTACTATAGTGGGTTCGCTCAATGCTAAAATGTGTTCACTCAATGCTAAAATGTGTTCACTCAGTGCTGTAATGTGTTCACTCAGTACTGTTATGTGTTCACTCAGTACTGTAGTGTGTTCACTCAGTGCTGTAATGTGTTCACTCAGTGCTGTAATGTGTTCACTCAGTGCTGTAATGTGTTCACTCAGTACTATAATGCGTTCACTCAGTACTGTAGTGTGTTCACTCAGTACTATAGTGTGTTCACTCAGTGCTATAATGTGTTCACTCAGTGCTGTAATGTGTTCACTCAGTACTGTAATGTGTTCACTCAGTGCTATAATGTGTTCACTCAGTACTGTAATGTGTTCACTCAGTACTGTAATGTGTTCACTCAGTGCTATAATGTGTTCACTCAATACTGTAATGTGTTCATTCAGTACTGTATTGTTTTCACCCAGTACAGTAATGTGTTCACTGAGTACTATAATGCATTCACTCAGTGCTATAATGTGTTCATTCAGTGCTGTAATGTGTTCGCTCAGTACTGTAGTGTGTTCACTCAGTACTATAATGTGTTCACTCAGTACTATAATGTGTTCACTCAGTGCTGTAATGTGTTCACTCAGTACTGTAGTGTGTTCACTCAGTACTATAATGTGTTCACTCAGTACTGTAATGTGGTCACTCAGTACTATAGTGTGTTCACTCAGTGCTGTAATGTGTTCACTCAGTACTGTAGTGTGTTCACTCAGTACTATAATGTGTTCACTCAGTACTATAATGTGTTCACTCAGTGCTGTAATGTGTTCACTCAGTACTATAGTGTGTTCACTCAGTGCTGTAATGTGTTCACTCAGTACTGTAATGTGTTCACTCAGTACTGTAATGTGTTCACTCAGTACTATAATGTGTTCACTCAGTGCTGTAATGTGTTCACTCAGTACTGTAGTGTGTTCACTCAGTACTATAATGTGTTCACTCAGTACTATAATGTGTTCACTCAGTGCTGTAATGTGTTCACTCAGTACTATAGTGTGTTCACTCAGTACTGTAATGTGTTCACTCAGCACTGTAATGTGTTCACTTAGTGCTGTAATGTGGTCACTCAGTACTATAGTGTGTTCACTCAGTACCATAATGTGTTCACTCAGTACTGTAATGTGTTCACTTAGTACTGTAATCTGTTCCCTAAGTGCTATAATGTGTTCACTCAGTACAGTAATGTGTTCACTCAGTACTGTAATGTGTTCACTCAATGCTGTAATGTGTTCACTCAGTACTGTAATGTGTTCACTCAATGCTGTAATGTGTTCACTCAGTACTGTAATTTGTTCACTCAGTGCTGTTATGTGTTCACTCAGTACTGTAATGTGTTCACTCAGTACCGTAATGTGTTCACTCAGTACTGTAAAGTGTTCACTCAGTACCGTAATGTGTTCATGTTGATGTGTGGGGGTTTCACTGTGAGTACTGTGGTCCACAGTGATGTTGATGAAAGTCCAGCTGGGTTAGCAGATTACAGCTGTGTGATGCTGGTGAAGGACATGCTGCAGTTTCACGAGAATGACGGCTCTTCAGTTTTGCTGAAAAATTGCAGATGCTTTATTCTTCTTTACGTTTCATGGTGACGGGCTCAGCTGAAGCCCAGCTTAGTGCTCAAGCTCAAGCTTTGTCGAGCAGTGGTGTTGATAAAGTGATGTGGCGCCATCTCATGGAGGGCAGTCAGTAACATTTTACCCCTGATGATTATGTAGAAACATGATTCAGTCTATTATATTTCTACAGTGGTCTGGAAAACTGCAATTCAAACGTGCAGGATAATCAGCTCATATTTGTCCTTGGTTTTAGTTTTTAGTCATATTTTTGATATTTTTCGACTATTCTTTGTGAAAATGCATCTCTGTGCTAATCTGTTGTTCAGAGGGTTAGTTATAAATGTATCTGTCTAACATCCTTAATGTTTCCTCAGAATTTTGATCACAGAGCTTTTTTTTACTCTAGGTGTGTCTGAATCTCCTACAATGTTCACTGTGTTAACAATACTGTAACTATGATGCTTCGCACTCAGTTCAGCTCAGCGTTTTCAGAAGGAAGGGTAAACACGTCTCTGGGTGAGTTGCAGCCTCAGTAACACTGCAGCGGGTGAATGAGTGATGTGTAAGTTAAAGGATAAACCGTGTAGAAAGGCTTTCTGCTTTCTGTTCACTAGTGACATCCAGTTTATTCAATAAAGTCACTACACACTGATTTGGTATTCCTGCACTCGTCAGACACACGAGGGAACATGTAAAGGACCTCAGTGTTGCTGCGTGTTACGACCCGGTAAAGACTAAGCACCTTCTGAAACTACTCACAAACACACCTCCCCCACCAAAAGAAAACTGCCAGCAAACAGGCCAAAATACCAGTACTCACTGGAAAAATCCAAGAACGGACGAGACCCGGTCTAGGGTCAGCCCGTGACAGAGAACGAGAGTGGGCTCTCTCCCCAGACCTGCTGCCAGACCAGACACCAAACACCATTTAAACCAGAAAATGACCCGTTTATTTTCTTCAAAAGCTCAAACAAGCTGGGTTGATGGCTTCAGGGACGAGGATTAGCCAAAATAACAAACACAACAAGTAATGATTTCAAATCTAACTAAAGCAAGAACAAAAGAAAGAAATAAACATATAGGCTACCCGAACTCCCGACCTCAAACAGGAGACAAGGGAGCCAAAACAACACGGCGCCTGGCCCCAACTATCTCCCAGCTTTCAGAGCCAATCAAACAGTCACAGTCTTAACAATAGCAGCACAGCCAAGCAGATAGAAGGGAAGATCTGGTCTGGACAGGTGTTCGTCCAGGTCAGGTCAAAGGGGGAAAGAGCCCTGAATGTCTCCCAAGGAGGTGGCTCAGCGACCTCTTATGCTGCCAGGTGCACACACACACACACACACACCCCTTCTAAACCGCTTATCCTTCTGGGTTGTGGGAGCCTATCCCAGCTGTCATTGGGCAAAAGGCAGGATACACCCTGGACAGGTCGCCAGTCCACTGCAGGGCAGGCAGACAAATACAGACCCACACCCAGGGGCAATTCAGCACGTCCAATGGGCCTGACTGCATGTCTTTAGACAGTGGGGGGAAACCGGAGAACCTGAAGAATCCTACACAGACACGGGGAGAACATGCAAACTCCATACAGAGAGGACCCAGGTCGCCCGGCCGGGGACTCGAACCTAGGCCCTCGCTGCTGTGAGGTGACAGCGCTACCCACCACGCCACTGTGCCGCCCCGTACTACTACTCAATCTTAAAAAAGATATATATATATTTTTAAGGGTTCTTTAGTAAAGAAAAACATTTTGTATAGAACTAAGAGCACTCAAAGAACTGTTTGCATAATTTAGGAATTGTTTGAATCATAAAAAATTCTTCCAATGGATGAAAAACGTGTTGTACACGTTCTGAATAGGGTTCTACATAGCATCAAAAAGTGTGCTTCCATTGTTGTGATGCCAAGCTTGTTACAATAGTAGAACCCTTTTTGGTGCTATATATAGAACTATGTACAAAACACATTGTCCATCAGTCTGAAGAAACATTTCATGACACAAAAACATTTTAGTCATGCAGAGAGTTCTTTGAATGTTGATGGTTCCATACAAAACAATTTTAATTACTAAAGAACCCTTTAAAAAAGAGAGTGCTACTAATAGGACTTAAAAAAATCAAACATTTTTATTACATGTAATTAATTTAATAAGTATTTTATATACTGGCGGAGTGAGTTTCTGGCAGAGGATGTGACCTTCACTCAATATAACGTGTGACGTTTTAGCTCAAGGCTGTAAGAACAGCTAACATACACTATATTTCCTAAAGTCTTCACTCCCCCATCCAAATCACTGAATTCAGGTGTTCCAGGCACTTCCATGACCACAGGTGTATAAAGCCGAGCCCCTAGGCCTGCAGACTGCTTCTACAGACATTAGTGAAAGAATGGGTCGCTCTCAGGAGCTCAGTGAGTTCCAGCGTGGTACCGTGATCGGACGCCACCTGTGCAGCAAGTCCAGTCGTGAAATTTCCTCACTACTAAATATTCCACAGTCCACTGTCAGTGGGATTATAACAAAGTGGAAGCGATTGGGAACGACTGGAATACCTGAATTCAATGCCAGCCAAGGCTACACTGCCACCTTCTGGTAGCATCAGGGAATAGCATGGATACCTGCTTCACCGCTCTGGGCAAGTGTGCTCACTGCCCCCTAGTGTGTGTGTGTGCTCACTAGAGTGTATGTGGTGTTTCACTGCACTGATGGGTTAAATGCAGAGGTGAGATTTCCCCGGTGTGGGACTAATAAGGGTCTCGTAATCTTAATTTACTCTAAAACAATAATAATAGAAGCAGAATCCATAAACATCAGCCGGACAGCGGTGCTGAAACTCCCGTTGTGAGAGTGAGATCAGATCAGCGCTGCACTGACAGCTTTATTAATAAAATAAATAACTCATAAAAACTCACCCAGTAAAGAGACCGAGTCTGTCTCTCTGTCACTGACACCTCTGAGACCCTGTGTGTGTGTGTGTGTGTGTGTGTGTGTGTGTGTGTGTGTGTGTGTGTTCACTCTCTCAGCCTGACCAACACCGGACACAGTTCACCTCTGAGAGACACAAAGAGAAAGGACAGAGATAAAGACACAACTCCTCTCTCTCTGTCTCTCTCTCTGTTTTTCTCTCTCTTTCTCTTCTATTTCTCTCTCTTTCACTCTCTCTCTCTCTCTCTCTCTCTCTCTCTCTCTCTCTCTCTCTCTCTCCCCCCCTCTCTCTCTTTCATTCTCTCTCTCTCTCTTCTATTTCTCTCTCTCTCTTCTATTTCTCTCTCTCTCTTTCTCTCTGTCTCTCTCTCTCTCTCTCTCTCTCTCTCTCTCTCTCTCTGTCTCTCCCCTCTCTCTCTCCCCCCCTCTCTCTCTTTCATTCTCTCTCTCTCTCTCTTCTATTTCTCTCTCTCTCTCTCTTCTATTTCTCTCTCTCTCTCTCTCTCTCTCTCTCTTCTATTTCTCTCTCTCTCTCTCTCTCTCTCTCTCTCCCTCTCCATCCCCCCCCTCTCTATCCCCCCCCTCTCTCTCTCTTCTATTTCTCTCTCTCTCTCTCTCTCTCTCTCCCTCTCCCTCTCTATCCCCCCCCCCTCTCTCTCTCTCTTCTATTTCTCTCTCTCTCTCTCTCTCTCTCTCTCTCCCTCTCCCTCTCTATCCCCCCCCCCTCTCTCTCTCTCTTCAGTGTGTGTGATTACAGCAGACTGTGGCAGTGTTTCAGAGACTCTCAGTGACCCTCTGAACACTGAAGCTCTGTTCTTCTTTCTCTGAGAGTCGTTCTCACACTCCTCCACTTCTTTATCCTACTGTCACTCATCTCTTTCCATTATAATTTTCCTTATGACTGTGTCTATTTTGTCTTCTTTTATGCGTGCTAGAGAGATACCAAGTTATTATCATTACATGTAATTATAATGTATGTATTTTTAATTAACACATTTTTAATGAACAAATGGCCTTTATGGACATCGTTGCTTCATCAGCAGCTCTTAAAGCACTTTCCTACAGTACGGCAGCACTGTACGGTAGGACAGCGCTCATAAGGCTTAACGACATCTACATAAGCCTTTCATGACAACCTACATAAACATGTATTAATACGAAGAATGATTCTAAAAGCTGTCGGTCATCATGAAGTCTGCTTTTGTGGTGGTTGTTTAGTGTAGTGGGTAACACCTTTACCTTCTACACTGTAGACTGGGGTTCAATCCCCACCTGGGTAAGCGCCCTACACTATACCAATAAGAGTCCTTGGGCAAGACTCCCAACACCGCCTTGGCCTTCCTGTGTAAAATGATCAAACTGTAAGTCGCTCTGGATAAGAGCGTCAGCCAAATGCCATAAATGTAAACTCTGTTACGAACCTTTATGTCGGGTGACGGGCGTTTTTCAGATGTTAAATTGTGCTGTGATACTTTTTTTGGGGTGAAATGACACGTTATAAACTGACTTTGTAGGCCAGCACACACGGCTCAGGCGTAACATCATGACCACCTCCTCGTTTCTCCACTCACTGTCCATCTTATCAGCTCCACTTACTGTATAGCTGCTCTCTGTAGTTCTACAGTTACAGACTGTAGTCCATCTGTTTCTCTGATACTCTGTTACCCTGTTCTTCAGTGGTCAGGACCCCCATGGACCCTCACAGAGCAGGTATTATTTGGGTGGTGGATCATTCTCAGCACTGCAGTAACACTGACGTGGTGGTGGTGTGTTAGTGTGTGTTGTGCTGGTGCGAGTGGATCAGACACAGCAGCGCTGCTCAGGTTTTAGTTGGAAACATAAAACATTTAATGAAAATTGTTCAATCAGTTGAATTTGTCACATTTAGGATATGCAAATGATATTCAGATGCATGTTTATTTTGTGTCCCTGTGGACGTTCAGTGCTGTAATGAATTCTGGCCAGTGCTCCGCTTTTAACTCTTTGACCAGCAGAATTTATATTTCAGTATTTAACAGCGTTTAACTTTCCTGTAGCTCTGAGTTCTGTGTCGTAATCATGTGAGCTGCTTAATCTTAAGGTTGGGAGTGTTACTTTTGCTGCATTATGTGCAGGTTCATGATTGGCCACATGGGGGCAGGCTGCTGTATAAGAGATCATCAAGCCACCACCTGAGGAGACGTTCAGGGCTGTCTCTCCTCTGACGTGATCTAGAACTACACCTGTCCAGACCAGCACTCTTCACTCCACTCCACTCCACTCACTCCTGCTTCCCTCCTCTGAGAGGACGCATACAGGCTCTGAGCATTTCTATTAAGGGTTCTTTAGTAAAGAAAAAGGTTCCGTATAGAGCCATGAACACTCAAAGAACCTTTTGCACGATTAAATGGTTCTTTGCATGGAGGAAGGGTTCTTCAGATTGACGGAGAATGTGCTGTAGATGGCTCTAGGCAGAATCCTTTTTGAAAATAGTTCTATATAGCACCACAAATCATTCTTCTATTAAGAGCTTGGCGCTGTGAAGACGCTGTGTTTCGGCCTGACCCTGGACCGGGTCAGAACAGTACCAGCAGAACTAAGAAGTGGCAGAAGAATCAAACAGTCTTGCCTTTGTTCTTCACTGAGTCACTGTATAACTGCTGGATAGGTAAAATGTAACTTAATGTGACTTTCAAATGAAACACTGACTGTCTTTTCTAATCTTTTAATGTCAGAAAATCGCCGCTGTCGGATCAAAACCTCATATCTCCATTTTTGTCGATTTCCAGTTTTTGATATAATATGAACAAGCATCTTAGCTTTTATATTGTGTGTAAATTTCATGAAGGATGGACCAAATTAAACAGCCAAAAATGACTTGGAAAAAACTCTGGTTCCATTGACTTACATTGAAAGTAATGCAGGTTTTTCCCTTCTCCTGTAAAGTTACCGTTTTGGAGACGGCACCGATATGCTGTAAGTAAAGTAAGTAAACAGAAATGAGTATTATGGTACAAGTGTTTGTTTTCTTGTTATCTGACAAACTGACCTTTTTAATGGCCCAAATCAAAGACCCAACTCGACTAGTACAGATGTTATTTGAATTTGACTTAAAAGCTGGCAAGTGCAACCACCATAATAAATAAGGAATAAGCGTTTATAAATATTTAGGTTTATGTCAGTGATCATAAGGTGTCATGTAGTGTTATGAACACTTCCCGACAGTAAAGCATTACCACATTAACGCTTGTGCTCCTGCCTGTTTTATTACACACGTCCGTAACCTAAGAATAGCTCCATTAGTTTGCATTGAACTCCCTGTAGTTACTGAATAATAAGCCTTAGTATGAAATAAACCTGGACTGTTAAAGGGTTAAATGGCATTTAGACTCCATTAAGACATTCCTGAATACAAACGCTCGGTTCGTGATTTCACACTCCTACACATGGGCCAGCTTCTCCCACAGTGTGTGTGTGTGTGTGTGTGTGTGTGTGTGTGTGTGGGCCGTAGCACGATTCTCTCTGAGCACACACACAGAACATTCAGATCCATTCACAAAATCGCACAGGCCGTCTCCTCTGTGCTTGTAATGGTAAAGACGTTATCCTCTTACATAACCAGACTCCTCCAGCTGTACACCTGAATCACATCCAGTCCAATCCACCTGTGGACCTAAATAACAAACACTCCCATCCACCTGTTCACATCTACCCATACACCTTAATAATAGGCATATCAATCCATGTGTGCACCTGAACAATGACCAGTCCGTCCACTTGTAGAGCTTAATAATAGCCTTAAAACACCTGAATTATAACCCGACCATCACCAGATCACCTGAATAATAACCACTCCCATCCTCCTGTACACCTGAATAATAATAACAACATTATATATATATATATATATATATATATATATATATATATATATATAATATATACACACAACTGAACAGTTCAGGGTCTCTTTTATCGTATTGTTCATTTCATAATGTGGCAAATGTTTTCAGCGGGTGACAAGTCTGGACTGCAGGCTCTTTTAATACAGAGCAATGAGCTCGGGCCCAGAGAAGGTGGCAGCATTTCTAGATGCTGTTTATATTTGGTTTATTCTTTGCGTTTTAGAGTTTTAACTTGCATTTATGAATGCAGGGATGAACTGTGTTCACAGACAGTATTTTTTGAGCCCGTGCGGTGATTTGCACTGCAGAATCATGTCTGTTTTTAATGCGGTGCCGCCTGAGGCCCTGAAGATCACACTGTAAACATGGTTAAGAACCCCTGAGTTAACAGAATCCCCTTTCAACTGTCACATGAGTCGGTGTCAGCGTCATTGTTATTGACACTGTTGAAGCTGGTCTATGATCTGCAGACTGCCGCAGATGAAGTTCACAGCGAGGACACGGCGTCTCACTTCAAGGCTGGAAACTCCACTGAACTTAAAGCTCCTCTTTTAAAAGTCCCTGCTGAGAGGGGTTGGGGGGTGGGGGGTGGGGGGGTTTGGGTTAGCGTGAGCATTAGCGTTAATCTGCACGTTATCTGTGCTAAGCGCAGTTCAGCAGCTCTTGCGTAACCCGGTGCCTGTGGATTGGATCCTCTCCTCAGTTCCCCTCCGCTCAGGGGCGAATTTAAACAGCACATCCAGGAACATTAAACCTGCTTCAGTGAGCCAAATCCCCACCGACTCTCTCTTCCAAATCCCCCAGCATCCTCTGCCCCTCCTCAGCTCCAAGAAGACGACAGATATGACATGATACAAAATGTGCTCCACTTTTCAGCATCATTCTGTGTTTTTAATGGTATTTAGCACAGTCAGCAGTAGTGTAATAATAATGTCACACTGAACTATGTGCCAATAACTGACCCCTTGCCATGGAACAATTAGTTACTGTTTCTTTGACTTTCCTTTCAAATCCAGCATGCTCTTTAGTGGTCAGGACCCCCATGGACCCTCACAGAGCAGGTACTATTTGGGTGCTGGGTCATTCTCAGCACTGCAGTAACACTGACATGGTGGTGGTGTGTTAGTGTGTGTTGCGCTGGTTTGAGTGGATCAGACACAGCAGTGCTGGAGTTTTTAGACACCTCACTGTGACTGCTGGGCTGAGAACAGTCCACCAACCAAAAATATCCAGCCAGCAGCGTCCTGTGGGCAGCATCCTGTGACCACTGATGAAGGACTAGAGGATGACCAGCACAAACTGTGCAGCAGCAGATGAGCTGTCGTCTCTGACTTTACATCTACAAGGTGGACCGACAAGGTAGGAGTGTCTAATAGAGTGGACAGTGAGTGGACACAGCAGCACTGCTGTGTCTAATCCACTCGCACCAACACAACACACACTAACACACCACCACATCAGTGTTACTGCAGTGCTGAGAATGACCCACCACCCAAACAGTACCTGCTCTGTGAGGGTCCATGGGGGTCCTGACCACTGAAGAACAGGGTAACAGAGTATCAGAGAAACAGATGGACTACAGTCTGTAACTGTAGAACTACAAAGTGCAGCTATACAGTAAGTGGAGCTGATAAACTGGACAATGAGTGTAGAAACAAGGAGGTGGTCATGATGTTGTGCCTGATCGGTGACCTGGGCTGTCTTTTAAAAGCTTCAAATGTCTGTGTTTAATCTAGAATTCATGGTTGTGGAGTACACGCAGGACTAGGTAGATTAGTCCAATGAAAACGGGTTTTATTCCATATTTTCCACTAACCCATAACCCATAATGCTGTGAAAATATCCAGGCAGTCACGTCTCTCCAGTGTAATCAATCAACACAGAGATAACACCTAAATGTTTTTTCCACAATAGACCGACTACTCAACCCCAGCTTTTCGGCTGGCGCGTCTCCTGATCATTTATCTTCTAAAATCTGTCGAGTTCGCAATTCATTTCCAAAACGAAATAGACCTGATAGGACAGGGTGCAGCTCAGCAGACTCACGCAAGGTCCTCTAACCTTCCTGATGAGCCACCTACATCAGTAATGACATCATTCTGTCATCAGTTATCAAGAGCTTACAACTGTTGTAAACAAACTATGTTCATCCACATGTGATCTTGACCCTGTTCCTACCCCGTTCCTTCAGACGCCTTTCGATTGTGACAGACAGCACTGGTTCACGTTACGAATGACCTCAGGCTCAGCGCTCATGCACAAAATCCTTCCATTCTGGTTTTATTAGATCTTAGTGCAGTTTTTGATACTGTTGACCACCAGACACCAATCCAATATCTTGAATGCTGGGTCGGCCTCTCGGGCAGAGTTTTAGAATGGCTTAAATCATATTTAGGCAATAGGCAGTTCATGATTTCAATGGGACATCAATCTTCAAAGATTTGGTATTTCTTGAGTCCCTCAAGGTGCAGTTTTAGGGCCTTTGCTTTTCTCTTTGTACATGCTAACTAGCTCTAGGTGAAACTCGATGTCTCTTGGTATTTAATCTGTCATTTTCTTATATGATACTTATAATTCCTTGTATAATTGTTAAGCTTCATCACATGTTTGTAAAGCACTTTGAGCAGCCACTGGCATGAAAAGTGCTTGGTTAAAGAAAATAAATAAATAAATAAATAAATAAAAGACCATGGTGGCATGATGGGTAGTGTGGTTGTCTCATAGCAGCAAGTGCCTGGGTTCGATTCCCCGGTTGGGTGACCGGGGTGCTCACTGTTTGGAGTTTGCATGTTCTCCACGTGTCTGCGTGGGTTTCCTCTGGGTTCTCCGGTTTCCTCCCACAGTCCAAAGACATGCAGTCAGGCCAAATTAAGCATAACTTGGGGCTCGTTAGATACGTCCATCTTTTGGGAAGCTATCTAGGATACAGTGATTAGGCACTTTGCTCCACTTCTGTCTAAAGCACATTGGGATATTGTGCCATGTCACGAATTTGATCTACTTATAAAGGGTGTGTTAGATGGTCAAACGGGGTAGTTGCTAATGCAGCCTTAGCTTGGAGCAAATGTGCATGTTCCATGTGAATTTTGATGTGTTTAACTGGTAATGTGGTCTTCTACACAATCTTACACTCTCACAGATAAAAGTACTAAACTGTCACTGGCATGTGACCCCTCTTCTCACCGGGGTGGAACCCTCAAGGGTCCATCACCATAATCCACTGAAATGATCTGTTCTAAGCTGTACTGACTCCACACACCCCGCCTTACTGCTCTGTTTTAAATCATTCGGTTATGAAAAGGAACAAATACCAACTTTTCACCTGGAGAACCTGATTTAAGCTCCACAATCAGACCTTAAACCCACTGTAGAACCTCTGAGGGAACGTTTACACTGTTTGTACCTTGAAGAACAAAAAATGTTCCAGCACAGAACCTTCAATTGTAACAGTGTACACACCGTTTGTCATGATTCATCCATGCAGTCTGCTTGACCTAACTGGTGATGGATGTTTGTTACTTGTTAGCAACATTGGCCTTGTAGCATCAGTGCAAAACTAAAGAACCTATAGGTAACGTCTAACAACAGTGCACAACCTGGTCGACCCCAAAACTGCCCCCATCAGATAAACAGCACTGAAAGCTTTGATCTCTGAGAGAGAGGAGAAGATCAAGCTGCTTCAGATCTGAAAACATCCACAGGTGTTTCTGTCCATCCTTCCAATGTGAGAAGACCACTCAGCACTGTGGGTCTGAAAGGACGTGTAGCTGATCAAGAAGAACCTCACTGAGAAAAGGAGACGGACACATCAAACAAAGAAGCTGGATGGACTGACCACCCCAGAGTCCAGACCTCAGCACCACTGAATGGGTTCGATTCAGAAAATCAACCAGCTTCTCAGACTGAGCTTGTCTGCAGGTCCTTTGAGGAGCTCCTGAGAAGAACGGAAGGCATATTTAATGAAAGACTACTTCACAGTGAATAAGTGTAGCCCATTCAATGGGCTATTTTTACATTGTGAATTGGCACAAAGCTGCAAAGGCATAACTCAGTGCATCCCACTCAGCTCTCCTGGCTGTGTAATTATGCTGTTGAGCGTGTAGCTCAGCTGGAGAGTGTGCTGGTGTGAAGGCTGTTGGAGGGGAGGGAGGTTTTTTGAGGAGGTTTTGCTGGCAGCTCTCTGGAGGGTCTTAATGAACAGCACTGCTCTCAATCTGTCGTTTTCATCCAGTGACTAACGCTCCGTCAGTGGGCGGCACTGAGCGCTTTTCTCATTCATCCACCTCCCTCTGCTAAAGATAGGCAACCTGCTGCTTCACTCCGCTTTAAGGAGAGAGAGAGAGAGAGAGAGAGAGAGAGAGAGAGAGAGAGAGAGAGAGCGAGAGTGAGAGAGAGAGAGAGAGAGCGAGAGAGTGAGAGAGAGAGAGAGAGAGAGAGAGAGAGAGAGAGAGAGAGAGGCTGGATCTATACTTCTGTCCTACTTAGCCTGTTCTGAAAGGTTCACTTCTTTACTCATTTAGCTAAAAATAAAACCCACTTAACCAAAAATAGTTACACTACAAAAAAAAGACATAGGTAATATAAAAAAAATAGCCAAAATTTTTTCAATGAGATTGTTGGGAGAATATTACAAGACTGTTCAACCTATTTTTAAACGTTTACTCATTTCAAGTTCAACCCCAATTCCCCAAAAGCTGGGACGCTGTGTAAAATGTAAATAAATGTAAATAACATATACCATATCATCTCATCTCATATCTTCATTATTATATTTACGGTGTAAACAGGGTCATTCCGGGTGGTTTGGTGTGAAATGCTCTGTTCTAGAGAAACGTACAGATTCAGAATTGATGCCTCTAAAGGTTACAATGAAATCGTTACAACTATTTCTTAATGTCTGAAATATTGTTTTAAAGTACATTTTTGGCCTTAAATGTGTGCTTTTATTCGCTCATGGTTGTGGAGTACACGCAGGACTAGGTAGATTAGTCCAATGAAAACGGGTTTTATTCCATATTTTCCACTATTTCACCACAATCAAGGGAAACCCTTGGCACTCTCGCTCCAGTCGATTGGAAGAAAAACGTGTGACTAATGAAAAAGAGACGTTGTCGTGAATCAGAGCACTTATGGAGGAAAAATGAACTGCAGGCACATTATAATATTCTCAGAGAGCGGCTCTCAGTCTATAATAATGCTGTGAAAATATCCAGGCAGTCACGTCTCTCCAGTGTAATCAATCAACACAGAGATAACACCTAAATGTTTTTTCCACAATAGACCGACTACTCAACCCCAGCTTTTCGGCTGGCGCGTCTCCTGACCATTTATCTTCTAAAATCTGTCGAGTTCGCAACTCATTTCCAAAACGAAATAGACCTGATAGGACAGGGTGCAGCTCAGCAGACTCACGCAAGGTCCTCTGACCTGGGACGCTGTGTAACATGTAAATAAATGTAAATAACATCAGAACGCAACGATTTGCAAATCTCAAATCTCGTATATTATTCACAATACAACACAGAACACATATCGGCAACAACGCATCTCAACAAAGCCTACCGGTGTGTAGCTCCCCTCTTTTTTTAACAACAGTCTGTAAACGTCTGGGAAGTGAGAAGAACAGCTGCTGGAGTTTTGGGAGAGGAACGTTGCCCCATTCTTGTCTGTTGTGGGATTCTAGCTGCTCAGTTCTGGGTCTTGTTAACTGGATTGTTTGTTTCATGATGCACTAAATGTTTTCTGTTGGTGGAAGGTCTGGACTGCAGTCAGGCCAGTTCAGCACCTGGACTCTTCTTGTGTGAAGCCTTGCTGTTGTGATGGACGCAGTATGTGGTTTAGCATCGTCTTGCTGAAATATGCAAGGCCTTCCTTGAAGGAGACGCCGTCTGGATGGGAGCACATGTTCTAAAACCTGTATACTGGTCAGCACTGATAGAGCCTTTCCAGATGTGTAAGCTGCCCATGCCATAGGCACTAACGCAGCCCCTGACCATCAGAGATGCAGGCTTTAGAGCTGTGCGCTGATAACAAGCTGGATGGTCACTCTCACTTTGGAAACATCAGGTTTCCAAAAAGAATTTCAAATTTTGATTCATCTGACCTCAGACCAGTGTTCCATTTTGCCTCAGTCCAATCTGAATGAGCTCTGGCCCAGAGAAGACGGCAGTGTTTCTGGATCGGGTTGACATGTGGCTTCTTCTTTGAATGATTCAGCTCTAACTTGCATTTGTGGATTGCAGGGTGACCTGATTTCTGGAAGTGGTTCTGAGTCCATGCAGTGCTTTCCAGCACAGAATCAGGCCTCTTTTCAATGCTGTGCCGCCTGAGGGCCCAAATATCACGAGCATTCAATACTGACCGCTGGCCTTGTTCCCATCTTTGCTTCTGAGAAACTCTAAAATACTCTTTTATACTCAGTCATGTGAGTTAGTTGCTCATCCAGCATTTTTTTTTTTATTAGTACCACTTACTTCTCCTTTTGTTGTCCCTGTCCCAACTTTTTTGGGATGCGCAGCTGCCATTAAGTTTTTCATGAAATGGTAAAATGTCTCACTTTCAACATCTGATATGTTCTATTGTGAATAAAATGTGGGTCTATTGCAAATCATTGCGTTCTGTTTTCATTTACCAACTTTTTTGGAATTGAGGTTGTAATTTTAAGGGAAAATGTTTTATTTCCCTGGAAGATTGTTTTACTTGTTTTATGACATATTGCAGATAATTTTGCTTATTTCAAGAAATAATGCTTAAAACAAGTAAACCGATCTGTCAATAGAAAAAATTGACATATTTATAAGATAAAATGATGAAAAATTCAGAAACACCTGAAGGGTGTCTAAAGACATGGGCATGAATATTCTTCGCTTTCAGTGTAATCTAATTAGAGTGTTTGTTCTCAGCAGTTCTGGAGCATTTTCATTGGTCCAATCATCATGAATGTAAAGAACAGCTAGACAGCGATGATATTCATCACTTTATAACCTGTTCATGAACATTTAAATGATATCAGTATGGATGACTATGTTTCTTCACCGAGAGACATTTTTCAAAATAAAAGTTCTCATTTTTTATTTTGAAAAACTATATTATTTTCAGTAAAATGCCTAATTTCTGAACAGCCAAAATAAAAATGACCGCACCTTACCCCTTTTGGTCATTAAGTGCTTTGATACCTAGACACACCACCAGACTAAGATTCAGTTGAATGATTGTTGCTAAGCATATTTATCAGTAATTTATTGTCTAAGTTAAGTGATACTTTTTTAATCCCACAAACGGGGAAATTCCACCTCCTCATTTAACCCATCTATGAAGTGAAACACCACATACACACTAGTGAATACACACACACACTAGGGGGCAGGGAGCACACTTGCCCGGAGCGGTGGGCAGCCCTATCCACGGTGCCCAGGGAGCAATTGGGGGTTAGGCGTCTTGCTCAAGGACACCTCAGTCATGTGCTGTCGGCTCTGGGGATCGAACCGACAACCTTCACAGGGCCGGAAATACAGAAATACAGATAATTAAAAAGACATTGAAAGTATGGGTGAAACATGCCTGAGTGTCATGTACATTCACAAGCATGTTATGAAGTGTTTATGTATGAGGTTATGAATGTGTTGTGTGGACACCCTTCAAGTAAAGTGCTCAAAATCTAGAAATGAGTAAAATAATAATATATAAATAAGATAAGATATAAATAATGTATAAATAAATAAGATATTCTCGCAGCAATGTAATAATGAGAAACACTGGACATGGGGCAGACGTGGGCTGGAGGTTAGGGAACCAGCCTAGTGACCAGAAGGTTGCCGGTTCGATCCCCTGGGTGCTGCGGACAGGACTGCCCACTACTCTGGGCAGGTGTGCTCACTGCCCCCTAGTGTGTGCTTTCACTAGTGCGCATGCGGTGTTACATTGCGGAGCTGAACTTTCCCCATTGTGGGACTAATAAGATATCATTTCATATCAAAATATATGGCAGTAATGGTTTTCAGTCCATATAGATTAGACTTTGCTGTAGTTTCTGGCGAGATGACCGAGGCATGCAGGTCACACCACGCTAACCTGATAGGTGAAAGATACATTAACGATGTAGCTCCAGTGCTAAATCTCCCAAGCTGTATGCTGGGTGTGACTGAACCTTAGACTTCTTACATGAGACGTCCCATTGGTGCCAAGCCAGTGTTAAGGCTGAGTTAGGTAAGGCATGCTGCATATATCAAGGAGCACGGAGGCTAAGTGGCTACAGGAAGAGTAATCCCATCGATACATTAAGGAACGTGTATTTTGGGAAAGGACGACCGCTAATCCCTCAGAGTGTTGTTCCATTAAGAAAGTGCAGGCGCAGAGCACTCTGAGGTTGAGAAGAAGGTTTAGATTGCTAGGCTGGTGCTGTTTTAGTTGGTCATCCAGCGTGGTCATAGTGGATGACCAGCATATCAACATCCAAAACACAGCTTATGCTTGTTTTCTAGCAGGGTTAGCTAAATAGCAGGATACTGGGTCTAACAGTATGAAATGTATAGCTTTAGATTGACAGTATCCTTTGCTGTGTGTGCTCACTAGTGTGTATGTGGTGTTTCACTGCATGGATGGGTAAAAGTATAAGTATCACCTGCACCAGCCAGGCCTCTGATTGGATCCAGAGCAGGTACCTCGGTGAAGGAAGAGACCATTAGAGAGAGAGACACACACACACACACACACACACACACACACACACACACACACACATAAAAAACAAAACATGTGCTTACACGTAACTCCCAGACTATAGCTAAACATTAGAGGGAGAAAAAAAATGCGTACAGCAGCAAATCCAGCATATGTTGTGTTTTGGATGCTGGTATTCTGGACAATCAGCAGGACCATGCTGGGTGACTTTTTTCAGCAGGGTAAATGTTAACGGGAGACTGTAGCTACAGCAAAACGACCTCTTATATCGCTGCTGTCGGAACAAAACCTTGTATCTCCAAATGGTAACTTTACAGGAGAAGGAATAAACTTCCCTTACTTTTAATGTAAGTCAATGGAACCAGACATCTTCCCAAGTCATTTTGGGCCGTTTCCTTTGGTCCATTCATGATCAAATTTACACACAATGTAAAGAGCACCAGGCGTTTTCAAATTATGTCAAAAACTAAAAAAATGAGAAAAATGGAGATAGGAGGTTTTATTCCGACAGCAGCGATATAATGTTCACTAGCGTCCAAATGGACTGGCATTAATGCAGCACTGAACATGTTTATGCAGCACTGTACATGTTAATAATTCAACACTGTAGATGTTAATGCAGCACAGGTTAATGTAATACCGCAGTGTAATTATGCAACACTGCAATGTGTTGAGCGCTTCACATACTGAGTCTTACTATTTAGTAATTACAGGGACAAATTGGTTGAGCTATTCTTATGTTATAGAAGTGTGTAATAAAAAGGGGTTAATAGACTTTTATCGTGTATAAATCAGGTGTCTGTGACTTTTCCTGGGCATGAAATTACTGCACCTGCAGTGGAAACAGTGCCATAGTGTTAGTGTCATACGAACACTGTTGCACATGCAGTTACTTTGGACCACATGTTCTGCTCTCAGGTGCCCCCGATAATTCTGTGGTTACCACAGCAACAAAAAAGGGTGGTATAATGCATGAAAAGTACCATGCCTATGTCTGTCTGTCTGTTAGTTTGTCTGTCCGCCTGGTTTTCTTCGCTCTGTCTGTCTGTCTGGTTTACTCTCATTCAGCCTGGTTGTAGCTGTAGCTGCTGCTGCAGCTCAGACTGCAGCAAATTCCCACCAATCAGCTGCAGGATCAGCTCTGGTTCTCTATTCACAAAGTCTGAGCGGTGCTTCTTTCTGGATTTCAGCCTTCGGAACACACACACACACACACACACACACACACACACACACACACACACACACACACACACACTAACTGCTCATCTGATTCAGTTCAGAAAAAGTTATACTGTCTGTAGAAAACAACTTCTTATCTTTGTTTTGCTGCACTGGGTGTACAAGCTGCAGCAGTGGGACCACTGGGATTGAAGGGGAACTCCATCACTTTTCCAAAAAGTATTTAAGACGTAAACAAAGCCATTCAGAGTGGATTGGTGTGAAGCTCTCTGTTCTAGACAAACTTACAGGCTCTACAGACATTTTCACAGTGGTGGATTCACTGCCTGATGTCTAAGACACTGTCTTATGAAAGTATTGAGAAACGTTTGGCCTAAAACATTTAAAAAGATTTAAAGCCTATTCATGGCCCATGGATACATGTCAGGAATCATGAGGCAAAATATTTTAAAACATTTATCATTTATTATTACACAATTTCCCATTATCAACATTCCATATAAACTCAGAAGACGTGTAGGTTCACTGGTGGTTTTTTATAGTCAATAAAATGGGAAACCCCTGGTTCCCATCACCACCACTGCCAAGAAATTTTAGTCTGAATAATATTAAAGTTGACACTAAATATATAAAATCATTTAGTAATACTTTATAGTAACGGAACCCTAGAAATAGAAAGGTAAACATTATCTAAGCCTTTGATGATTGTTAATAATAATATAATTGCTACTTGTGCTACCATTTGAATTATTACCTGTGTAATTTTCTGTGATGTAATGAACATATAATTTCTAAAAATGTGTTATAAAAAATTGTACATAAAAAGAAAATGCAGTGATGTGCAAATTATTTAGACAATAAATTGAACTGAAAATAGTACAAAGACAACAAAGGACTGGCAAATTTGTGTAAGGCTAAAAAAACTGTGGTGGTTAACTGACAACAATTAACATTTGTACCATGATTGGGTATAAAAAGAGCATCTCAGAGAGACAAGACTAACATGTCTTATAGTAAAATAGCAAAGACCTTGGGGATTTCATCGTCTAGAGTACATAATATCAGTAAAAGATTCAGAGAATTCAGAGAAATCTCTATATGCAAGGAACAAGGCTGAACTGGCTGACCGTGATCCTCAGACAGCACTGCATTAAAAGCAGACGTGATTCTGTAGTGTAAATCACTGCATGGGCACTTCTGCAAAACACTGTCTACGAAAACAATTTGTCACTGCATCCACAAATACAAGTTAAACCTCATCATGCACAGAAGAATCCACATATAAATAGGATAAATAAATAGGATAAATAGAAACACTGCCACCTTCTCTGGGCCCAAGCTCATTTAAAGGCAGAGTGAAAACGTGTCCTGTGGTCCGAGGAATCAAAATTTGAAGCTCTTTTTGACGCTTCGTCCTCTGGGCTAAAGAGGAGTGAGACCAACCAGCTTATTTTCAGCGCAAAAAAAACGACAACATCCGTGATGGTGTTGTGGTGCATTAATACACATGGCATGGATGACATGAATGTGTGTGAAGGCAGCATTAATGCTAAACCATATATACATGTTTTGGCAACATATGCTGCCATCCAGACGACGTCTTTTTCAGGCAAGGCCTTGATTGTTTCAGCAAGACGATGTCAAACTGCATTATGAAATGAAAAATAAAACAAATGAGACTCTGAACTGCTGAGCAGATGAAATCCTGAATTGAACAAGAACAGGAAAACAATTCACTTTCAAAACTACAGCAGCGTTTCCTCAGGTCCCAAACGCTTACAGGGTGCTGTTAAAAGAAGAGGTGATGAAACACAGCGGTCAACAGGCCCCCGTCCCAACTTTTTTGGAAGGTGTTGCTGGAAACAAATTCAAAATGGGCATAAATGTTTCAAAAAACAATAAAATTTCCCAGTTTTCAACATTTCATATATTATGTTTGTCCTATGTTTGATAAAATATAGGGCTAACAAGATTTGCAAGAACTTGTAAGGAAGCTTTATGTTTAACAGTGCAGCACTGGCTAAAAAATACAGTGACTGAGAAAAGGAGACAAAAACACCTCCACCTGTGATGGAACATCAAAGCGGATCACAGCTCTGTGTGTGTGTGTGTGTGTGTGTGTGTGTGTGTTAACAGGATTGATCTGATCTTTGAAGTCTGTCTTCAATGACACTGTTGAATCAGATAGAACTGCATTCGCTGAATATCTAATATTTGTGACTTACCACCGCTGTCGTAACAAACCCTCATATCTGTCAAACGGAAATTTAGGAGAAGGAGTTTATCTTGTAGTTAGTTCACATTTCTGGTCATATTAAAACTGATTTATTATGTCATACAGGCAAAAGACTAAATTCTTGGTTTTCCTGTAATTTTTCATAAAAATCTGACCTGACTTTTGCTGCCCGTAACACGTCTTCTGTTTTTTTGATGTCATCATGTCATATGTCCAGCGTTTCTCATTATGAGATTATAAAAGTATTATGAGATTATGAACTTATAAATGAACTTATTTCTAGACTTTTTTTACTAATTCTGAGCCATTTTATGTAGTGAAAGTGTCTCATTCCACTGGCAGATCATTTGACTTTTTTTAAACATTATTGCTTGAAACAACCAAATTTATCTGCATTATTTCCCAAAACAGTTATAACAATCTGCTAATGGAATAATGGGATAAAATCACTTAGAACAGGCAAAAATGTCTGGAAATAGACGGAATGGTCTTCGAATATTCTTACGACAATCTCAAAACCAGAAACATTGGGTATATTGACTACATTACAGTCACAACGGATTAAATTAAGACCTCCAAACTTAATTAATGATATTTTTAATTTCCAATCTTCTTTGTGAGACTTTACCAGTCTGTTTTGATGTGGTAATGCATGGTTATTACAGCAATGCTGTTGCGCATTTCGCACATCTGGGCACTAGACACTTTACACTGGTAACAATATCTGCACATACTTATTCATTCAGTGGTTTATATGCCGTTACCTGGACCTCCCTGTACAGTCATCACTGCGCTGCGTCGTTCATCTCGGGTTATGGATCTTATTCCAGATTAGATTTTTCTATTTGTTTATCTGCCTGTAGAGAGGATCTTTATATTTATTCTTCCTGTTAGATTGTTTACACCCTTATTACTGTTACTGTACAGTGCTGTGTGTCTGATACTGGCTGCTAAATATCCTTCAGGATCAATAAAGTATCTATCTATCTATCTATCTATCTGTCTGTCTGTCTGTCTGTCTGTCTGTCTGTCTGTCTGTCTGTCTGTCTGTCTGTCTGTCTGTCTGTCTGTCAAGCACCGGCATCATAGCGGCATCAGGTTGAAATGCTACCCACAGTTGATGTGGTGTTGAAAGGAAAGCGGCAAAACAGCTTGAAACAGCTGAATTTGTTTGACAGTATGCTGGTTAGTACCATATCTAATCTAACTGAAGCTGAAGTTGCAGATCTCATTCCTTTTAAATTGCTGAATTAGCCAACATGCTAACTAGATAAACATGAACTGATGTTGAGGCTAACGATGGGCATTCTGGCTAATTTTGGTGTTTCAGTGTCAATAAAGTTCATGAATGGACATCCAGTCAGTGGTAGGAAAGCAAAAAGCAGCAGTAAAAAGTAGCCGACGGAAATCGGTAGTTTTTTTTTGTTGGATGAGCATCAAAAGCTGCCTCTTCAGATGAGTTAATAAGCTAACGCTAACACTACAGCTGAGCAGTACAATGGATCCTGACGAGGACCCGTGACCTTCTACGAGGTCATTTCTCCTCAACTGGCATAGCTATTGTGCCTGACAAACTGTTGCCCAGTAGTTTTGGCTCCTCCTTTTAAACTAAATGTAGAGCTTCGGTTCTTTTCTTCAAAGCAAATGTGATGCAAATCTAGGTTACAGCTCAGCTGCTTCACAGGAACAGACAAAAACAGGCCCAACGCAGGCTTTTACAGTCACCACCAGCAGATAGACTGGGATTTATTTCACTCGGGCATTCAAGCAAGAAAACAATGACACAAATAAACCTCGGTAACAGTGCATCTGACCTGCTGACGTCTTTTGGAAGAAATATAAAACAAGACTGGAATCCTTGAACCGAACAATAATTGGCACAATCAAAATCTTCAGTATCCTCGGTGTTGACTGCTGCTAAACTAGAAGCAAAAATGAAGCCCATCATCTTACAACGGACTCAGCACTTCTGCTGAAATCCATCTATGATGGGAGTGCTGGATGACACGGAGAACATGAGGAAAACATAAACATAACCTTTTTATTTTTAACTTATTCCCACAGTAACGATGGATGCTTAAGTTTACTACAAATAGAAATCTTCCTGCATGCATTGAGGTGCCACGGAACCCGTAAGCCCAACGCTGGAAACAGTAACAGTTCTGAACAGAATCTGCATCACTTCAGTATAATGATGTTCTTGTAATGCTCTTGTTACCAGCCTGAAACTAGCACTTAACGTTATTATTATTATTATTTTTTTGTGTGATGTAATATTTCGTAGTGGAGCACTGAGTGTCCTTTTAGCCTTTTTTGCCCATTAAGTGTTCCTTCAATACCCATGTTCTACAATACCCAGCATGCATTGTGCAAATACATCATGCAACCACTGGGAATCCAACCAATGGCGATTAAAGTAGTGCACCAATGTTGAGCTGATGAATGAATGAATTAAAGTTAATCAGGCAACTAATTTGCCTTTGTTTAGAGCTACCTAGTGATTTATATTTGATGCATTGAAAATTGTGATGTATACAAATAAAGGTGGTCTGGAAACAAAATAAAGAGCTCGATAAAATACATAATTCACTGTAGTTACTCCTAAACAAAGTAAGGAAGTAAATGAGCAGCCAGGTCATGTGCAGCTGCTTAGCTATCATAATAAGAGCACTACAATGGCATTATACTGAAGTGTCACCAAATATGTTACATCAACACAATTATTGACAAATGTTCTGGTACGCTGAATGTCTTTGCCAAATAACTGTGTTGTTATAATATATTTTATTTGTATAGAAATATCGGACAAACACTATATGGCCAAGAATATGTGGGCAGTAGAATGGGTCAAGCTCTGTGACTGTAAACATGGCACTGCCATAGGATGCCAACTTTCCTAAAAATAAAAAACAACTGCCCAACAAGATCTGCCCCAGACAACTGTAAGTGCTATTATTGTGAAATGGAAGAATCAAGGAGAAACAACAGATCACACAAACTCACAGAGTTGTCCTCTGTAACATCACTCACTGCAGACTTCCAAACTGCCTCTGGAAGCAACATCAGCAAAAGTAACAAGCATCGGGAGCTTCATGAAATGGGTTTCCATGGCTGAACAGCTACACTCAAGCCTAAGATTGCTATGCGCAATGCCAAGCGTCAGCTGGAGTGGTGTAAAACGCTGCCACTGGACTCTGCAGCAGCTTTACTATCTGTCAGTCTGATGGATGAGTCTGAGTTTGGTGGATGCCAGGAGAATGCTACCTGCTAAAATTCATAGACCCAACAATAAAGTTTGGTGGAGGAGGAATAATGAGCTTTTCAGGGTTTTGGCCCCTTAGTTCCAGTGAAGGGTGATGTTAATGCTACAGCACACAAAGACATTTTAGACAACCATATGCTTCAAGCTTTGTGGGAATAGTTTAGGGAACAGCCTTTCCTGTTCCAGCATGACGGACCCCCTGTGCACAAAGCAAGCTCCATAAAGTTAGACAAGGTTTGGTGTGAAGGAACTCCAGTGGCCTGCACAGAGCCCTGACTTTAACCCCACTGAACACCTTTGGGATGTATTGGAATGTCAATGGGAGGTCAGTGCCTATGGTTGTGCAATGGGATGTCCAGCAAAATCAGAGGTGTCCACATACTTTTAGCCATATAGTGTACTTGAATAAAAAATTTCAATGCATTTTTTCAGTGCATTTGCTACTGCATGTCACAGTACAACAGGAGGTATTTTAATACTGTTACAGAGAATGTGATGGGTTTAAAAACCTGCTATGACATTTAGAAGAACCAGTGCATCTGCCGTGCTCTCAAGCAGACTCCACTATTCAAGTAAATGCTTTTTAGTAAAACTCATGCACAGAGTTTCTTTGTTGTTCACGTTCGTTCATGTGCTTTAACGGTCCACATCACTCCCGTCCTTCTTGGTCTCGCCTTCGTTTTTGAGGTCCTGGAAGACCTCGGTGAAAAAGTGTGGATCCATGTTGATCTGGAGCATTTTGCCACTCAGATTGTCGATGACGCCCAGAGACTGCTCCCAGAACACATCCTTATTGCCCTCGCTGATGAAGGGCTTCAGGGGGTAGGAGATCTCATTGCCCAGGTAAGAGTAGGCCAGGTACAAGCAGGTGAGGAACACTCCCTGAAGCTCGTTCTGGCTCTCAATGTTCTCAGTCACTGTTTCCTTGCACAGCAGGTAGACGAACACCAGGGTGGCCGGAGTGATGAAGCCCTGCTCTTGCCAGCCTTGCTGCAGCAGAGTCCTGTCCACGTTTCTGAACCACAGGATGACCTCGTTTGGGCTGAGCTCCTTTAGTCTGAAGCAGCGGCGGCACATGAACTCCCCCAGGCAGCGCAGCAGCTCCCCCGTCGAAGCCTGGATGATCACTCGTGTCGGAGAAAGCAGAGAGTGGCTGCTGGGCTGCTTCTGGACACACTTAGTCTGGACCGGATCTGGGTTGGGTTTCTCAGGCGGAGGGACTGTCGGGATGGGCACAGCCACAGGTGCGGTTTTGGTCTGCTGCTCTGACGATTTCTTCACAATTTCGTTCTTCAGAAAGGAGAAAAACAGGCAGGATCAGAATGATTTACTGTCCATTGAATTCAAATGAAATCGGAATTCTACTTCAGCACTAGTAAATCACAGTGGTGCCAAGAAAATCTCGAATTTTATAGGAAAAGAGAAAAAGTTCTTAATTTTAATGCATATTAATGTAATGAAATGTTATTTATAATGATATTCTGGAGCATTTCTATTGGGCCAAAAATCACCCTTGTGATTGAAATAAGGACTTAAATAATTACGACTAACTTTGAAAATTTTATTCCAATTCCATTGGTCAGTTCATCTTGAAAGGCTATCATATGGGGGAAAATAGTAAATGGTCATTTTATAGGAGAAAGAAAAATTCTTACTTTATTACATATTAATGGAACAATATTTAGCTTGTAGAACTTTTGGATCCTTTTTTGGTCTTTTGGCAGAAACAGAAAACCTCATAATGCGTCTATTGGTGCATTCATCATTAATATTAACATAATATAAAAGGCAGCTAACATATGTTTTCAAACGGTGTTAAAAAACACACTAATAAATGAAGTTATGTGGTTTTGACATGAAAGTGACAATATTAAACACTGTATAAATCAATGCTTGATATTTGAACATTAGGATAAAAGGGTGACTAATGGATTAACTCCTCAAACTCTGAGGCTCAGTTGTCCAGACAGGGATTAGAGCTAGTTCTGGACTATACTTACCTTTCAGTGGAGACTCTCCATTCAGAATACTGTGCAGTCCAGAAATGGGCTTAATCCCCAGCTGGTAAAGCTAAAGGTTCTAAGGCTCCTCGTGTGAGACTACACCTCAATGTCTTACTCATGTAACTACCGAACTTACACATCAGCTTCTTAGGTTACCAAATCACGTACAACAGTTGCAAAATAAGTCTTAAGATTGATAAACGAACTTGAATTTAACAGCTTCAGAAATGAACTCATTGCTGTTGAAAAAACAACAACAGGAGATTAAAGGAAAACACATCAACTAATTGGTATATTATATTATATTATATTATATTATATTATATTACATTATATTATATTATATTACATTATATTATATTATATTATATTTTAAACGTTATTTTACACCAAAATTATGTGTAATTTTTCTACAAGATAATAGATATTCAGTTTTATTTACTATTTGACATAAAAGAAAATCTTTTCTAATAATGTTGGACAATCTGTCAGTTTGTTCATCATGAAATTTTACCACAATGTAAGCGACAACTGACATTTTTAAATGGAAAAAATGGACATGTAAGACAAATATATATATATGCTGAATTTAACAATGAGGAAAAAAATGTAACATAAAATGTGACATGTGCAATATTTATGGCACATTTTATAATCCACCCCCCCAAATTTGTTAAGTTTAGCTAATACATAGAAACCATGCACTAAAATTTGAAGACAGTTGGCATATTTAATCTCTGTGGATGAAGTTTTAACTTATCTTCACTTGGAAAATCAACGAAACGTTATTTGAACAGGAGTGCGTAGACTTTTGAATCCAGCTGTATATAAGCTATGAAATATACAGTCGATAAAGCATCAGCAAATAATAGCGCTGGGCCTCGTTCGCCGCCTGCTCTTCAGAGGAAATTTCTTCGTGAAACCCACTTCCATTGTTCTCATGAAGATTCTGATGCACCAGGGTTTTCTTATCTGGGATTTGTTCTTAGGTCAGAACAGAACCTACGCACACTCGAACAGCTGTGCACTTCAAGAACCCGTCATGAATCAACGTAGACTTTCTCTTAGGACCTTTATCTAGAACACATTTAAGAACGAACTCGGGATACTGGAGAATGAGGCCCAATAAACATCTATTCATGTAATGTAAGACGTCTCAGTTTCATTTGCATCACAAATAAAAAACGAAAAGTAGCAATTTACAAAAACGGTGATGAAGTGATATCAAAAAGTATTTGGACACTAATGAATAATTTATGAAACTTTAAAGTTCTTTTGATTACTCCTTCAATAGGCTGTTTTTCTCACAGTGCTGCTGCTGATCAGGTCATGAACCCATGAAATATATGAAGACGTTTTGGGTGCAAAGTTGAAGAAGATCTGCAGAGAAACGAAGATCTGAAGCTCATCCTCCTGTTGGAAGGTCCTGGATTAAATAAATAAAAGCCATAATGTCTCAAATGTCCAGAGACTTCATGGGACCAAAATACAATCGTGTGCAAAAATTTAAGCACCCTGGCCCTAATGGGGCACAAAATAAAACACTGAACGTGGCCTGTGCAAAAGTAATGGCACTCTTTATATTTTTATATATATTTGACACAAAATAATTTCTGTGAAATTTGAAAATTCGCGTTATTCTTTGCATCGTGTCAAAGTTTCATGTTGATTCTATTCATTTCAATTTGAAGTTAAAGACGTTCACTTTTGGAAACGTTTTTGTTCCCTTATATGTCTTTATGACTTCTCCTGTAAAGGTACCATGTGGAGATACGAGGTTTTGTTCTGACAGCAGCCACACACATACATACATTCATGCTGATCCACCTGTCCAATGCTTACCTGAGCCTGAGCCGCAGGATTGGGGTTCACTTTCTTGGCACTTTTCTTCTTGGCCGAAGCGGTGACCAGTCGTGTGAAAGCAAAAGTGGACACGATGATGGACGGTTTCTTTAGGATTTTCCCATTGTTTTCAGCCACTTCTGACCCATTGTCCAGCCCTGAGTCTTTCCCTGAGGAAGGAGAGATGGACAGAACGGTGCCCATGGCTACAGCTGCGGTGAAAAAAATCCCAAGCAGTTTCTCACTTAAAGCTCCATTGGATGTGAGTGAAATCCAAATACGGGCAGTGAATGGACGTTCAGTGCAGGTCGCTCCCTCCTACAGCTCCACACAGACACTTCACACAGAGCGGATTGGAGAGTGAATCAGCTGCAGTCAGCCTGTCTCTCTCTCTCTCTCTCTCTCTCTCTCTCTGTAAACAGGGATTATCCCTCTGTGTCTGAGCTGCTAGCCAATCAGAAGCACCCCCAGCAAGACAGGCAGCTTCCTGCACCAAACACATTACTGGGTCCTGCTTTGGAGCTGAAGAGCTAAATTTAGTCACTGTCCCCCGAAGGAGGTTTGTGCTGCTTTTCCTCACCTGAAACAGGTGCATGGAAATAGCACACATTCCAACGGCAAAATAGTGCAAACTATAATGACCCCAAGATTTAACCCTGTAAACTGCAGGCTTATCATACACGCCTTAATCTAAAGGCTTATTACACATGCAGTACAGTGCAAAACTCAGAGACGTCTTCCTTTATTTAACTGCCAATGAAAAAGTTATTCATTTTTCAGGGCCCAAAAGAACACAAAACTCCTAACTCACAAACTAAAGCATCATTTTTTCAGTATTTAATGGAGCTGGTTGATTTTCTGAACTAATCAAACCCATTCAGTGGTGTTGAGGTCTGGACTCTGGGGTGGTCAGTCCATCGTCCAGCTTCTTTGTTTGATGTCTCCGTCTCCTTTTCTCAGTGAGGTTCTTCTTGATCAGCTACACGTCCTTTCAGACCCACAGAGCTGAGTGGTCTTCCCACAGTGGAAGGATGGACAGAAACACCTGTGGATGTTTTCAGATCTGAAGCAGCTCGATCTTCTCCTCTCTCTATCGGATGGGGGCAGTTTTGGGGTTGACCAGCTCTTCCAGGTGGTTGTTATGAGGCACATTTTCTCTCTACTTTGGGAAAGACTCTTCACTTATTTTCCTTGGAGTTTCTCCTTCTATGTGCCAGTGGACGGTGTTATATCTAACCTCATCAGAAACTACATCTCCTGGAAAAACGAATAGTTTTAAGCCCAAAGTTGTTTCTGTAAATGAAAGCAGTGAAAGGTGGTCTCTGACTTTTGATGAGATAAATTAAACTAGTCTTCCTTTGTATTATCTCTCCGCATCGTTCATTACACAACACAGTAAGAGTTTATCTGGAGCTCAGCTCAGTGTGAGCTGTAGGGACTCTATGAATGGATGCGTGTAGTATTTAGAGCTAATTGGATCTTGGTTAAACTTGGCTAACGCTTCTATTTGTGGCGCTCAGAGGTGGAAAGTTTCAGATTGTACTCTGCAGTGAGGTGAAAAGCTAATCAGGCTGATCACACACAGCTTCACCTTCCCAGAATTAAAGTCCCGCAGAAATACAGCGACAGTTTCAATACAGTGACGGTTTCAATACAGTGACGGTTTCAATACAGTGACGGTTTCATTACGGTGACGGTTTCAATACGGTGACGGTTTCAATACGGTGACGGTTTCAATACAGTGACAGTTTCATTACAGTGACAGTTTCAATACAGTGACAGTTTCATTACAGTCACGGTTTCATTACAGTGACGGTTTCAATACAGTGACGGTTTCAATACAGTGACGGTTTCAATACAGTGACAGTTTCAATACAGAGACAGTTTCAATACAGTGACGGTTTCACTACAGTGACGGTTTCAATACAGCGACGGTTTCAATACAGCGACGGTTTCAATACAGCGACGGTTTCAATACAGTGACGGTTTCACTACAGTGACGGTTTCAATACAGTGACAGTTTCATTACAGTGACGGTTTCACTACAGAGACAGTTTCAATACAGTGACGGTTTCACTACAGTGACGGTTTCAATACAGTCACAGTTTCATTACAGTGACAGTTTCAATACAGTGACAGTTTCATTACAGTGACGGTTTCAATACAGTCACAGTTTCATTACAGTGACAGTTTCAATACAGTGACGGTTTCAATACAGTGACGGTTTCAATACAGTCACAGTTTCATTACAGTGACAGTTTCAATACAGTGACAGTTTCATTACAGTGACGGTTTCATTACAGTGACGGTTTCAATACGGTGACGGTTTCATTACAGTGACGGTTTCAATACAGTCACAGTTTCATTACAGTGACGGTTTCATTACAGTGACGGTTTCAATACAGTGACGGTTTCAATACAGTGACAGTTTCATTACAGTCACGGTTTCATTACAGTGACGGTTTCAATACAGTGACGGTTTCAATACAGTGACAGTTTCATTACAGTCACGGTTTCATTACAGTGACGGTTTCAATACAGTGACGGTTTCATTACAGTGACGGTTTCAATACAGTCACAGTTTCATTACAGTGACGGTTTCAATACAGCGACGGTTTCAATACAGCGACGGTTTCAATACAGTCACAGTTTCATTACAGTGACGGTTTCAATACAGTGACGGTTTCATTACAGTGACGGTTTCAATACAGCGACGGTTTCAATACAGCGACGGTTTCAATACAGTCACAGTTTCATTACAGTGACGGTTTCAATATAGTGACGGTTTCATTACAGTGACGGTTTCAATACAGCGACGGTTTCAATACAGTGACAGTTTCATTACAGTCACGGTTTCGATACAGTCACAGTTTCATTACAGTGACGGTTTCAATACAGTGACGGTTTCATTACAGTCACGGTTTCATTACAGTGACGGTTTCATTACAGTGACGGTTTCAATACGGTGACGGTTTCAATACAGTGACGGTTTCAATACAGTGACGGTTTCATTACAGTCACGGTTTCAATACAGTCACAGTTTCATTACAGTGACAGTTTCATTACAGTCACGGTTTCATTACAGTGACGGTTTCAATACGGTGACGGTTTCAATACAGTGACGGTTTCATTACAGTCACAGTTTCATTACAGTGACGGTTTCAATACAGCGACGGTTTCACTACAGTGACGGTTTCAATACAGTGACGGTTTCATTACAGTGACGGTTTCAATACAGTCACAGTTTCAATACAGCGACGGTTTCAATACAGTGACGGTTTCATTACAGTCACGGTTTCAATACAGTCACAGTTTCATTACAGTGACAGTTTCATTACAGTCACGGTTTCATTACAGTGACGGTTTCATTACAGTGACGGTTTCAATACGGTGACGGTTTCAATACAGTGACGGTTTCAATACAGTGACGGTTTCATTACAGTCACGGTTTCAATACAGTCACAGTTTCATTACAGTGACGGTTTCATTACAGTGACAGTTTCATTACAGTGACAGTTTCATTACAGTCACGGTTTCATTACAGTGACGGTTTCAATACGGTGACGGTTTCAATACAGTGACGGTTTCATTACAGTCACAGTTTCATTACAGTGACGGTTTCAATACAGCGACGGTTTCACTACAGTGACGGTTTCAATACAGTGACGGTTTCATTACAGTGACGGTTTCAATACAGTCACAGTTTCAATACAGCGACGGTTTCAATACAGTGACGGTTTCATTACAGTCACGGTTTCAATACAGTCACAGTTTCATTACAGTGACAGTTTCATTACAGTCACGGTTTCATTACAGTGACGGTTTCAATACAGTGACGGTTTCAATACAGTGACGGTTTCATTACAGTCACAGTTTCATTACAGTGACGGTTTCAATACAGTGACGGTTTCAATACAGTGACTGTTTCAATACAGTGACGGTTTCATTACAGTGACAGTTTCATTACAGTCACGGTTTCATTACAGTGACGGTTTCAATACGGTGACGGTTTCAATACAGTGACGGTTTCATTACAGTCACAGTTTCATTACAGTGACGGTTTCAATACAGTGACTGTTTCATTACAGTGACGGTTTCATTACAGTGACGGTTTCATTACAGTGACGGTTTCAATACAGTGACGGTTTCATTACAGTCACAGTTTCATTACAGTGACGGTTTCAATACAGTGACGGTTTCATTACAGTGACGGTTTCAATACAGTGACGGTTTCATTACAGTGACGGTTTCAATACAGTGACGGTTTCATTAAAGGAAAGGAGAGGCCTTTATTGTTTGTAACACATACCGAGTTTTAACCCTTTAACATTCCAGGTTAATTTATTTAGACAAACAGACGGACAGATAGATATACAGATGGATAGATAGATCGACAGACAGACAGACAGACAGACAGACAGACAGACAGACACATAGATGGAACTTTTTTGATCCCAAAGGTAAATTGCATTGTTACAGTAGCAAAGCATATAATTGCAAATTAACGTTCAAACGTTAGGCAGAAATAACAAAAGACAATTCAGACAGTAAAAGAAAACAGACGTGAGTTAAAGTATGAGAGAGTAGAAATATATCTATATACATATTTACATATAATATCAGACCGATTTGCTGTGTTTACATCAAATCAAATCACCGTTGTCACATCACATTTACACAGGCGTGAAGGTAAGTGAAAATGGTAGGAGGAAAAAATGAATAAAGTACCAAAAAAAAAGAAAAATACACATATACACATTAATATACACCACTATTACACTATTTCCAATGTACAGTTATGCACAGTAATACAATTATGAAACAAAAAGCTATGATGTGTACAGTTCTTCACATTTCCATATTTGCATCATGACAGCAGGTATTGGACTAAATGGTATGAGGTAGTTACAACACAATAAATATACCCATGGCTAGGAATATCAGCAGTACTTACAGTGAGGGTGTCAGTACAGTAGCGGTTATGATTTACTTCACAGTGTGTTTTATATATTTCAGGGTAGAATCATAATCAGATTTATTGGTTGTGTTTACACACACAACGAATTTGGTTCCAAGCAACATGCATGTGGTAGTGCAAACAACAGTAATGTGTCTAATATATGGTAATGAGGTTGTGGTGTACAGTGGTGTGGATGTGAAACTCTCTGGAGAAGACAGGAGGAGCTGTGGCAGATGATCTTACTGGTCAGCTGTTTATGAGCGTGATGGCCTGAGGAAAGAAGCTGCCCTTGTGTCTAGTAGTCTTAGTGTACAGGGTTCTGTAGCACCACCTTCAGAAGAGAAGTGGATTTGAATTGAATAAAAAGGTTGTGGTTATTGCTTTACATTGCTGGTACTTTGCTGTTGTTAAACTGACTCCAAGTTATTGATGCGCCGAATGAAAGTTCTGTAGTCTTTGGCCGAAACCGAAACTGAAAACCAGGACAGACTGGGCTGTAAACTAAAACCCTAACCTAGAAAAAAATATTGTAGTTTTTGTGTTTATTAATCTTTTTATCTATGCTTTTAAAAGACATTACAAAAAATACACGTTCCTGAGAAAAAAAAAAAAACTTTTATTATGGATGAAGTTAATTCACAGTAAATATACACACACATCTTCTAAGCCGCTTCTCCCTCAGGGGGGTGCTGGAGCCTATACCAGCTGTCATCGGGCAGAAGGCAGGATACACCCTGGATGGGTCACCAGTCCATCGCAGGGCAGACAGACACATCCACTCACACATAGGGGCAACTGGACTATGGGAAAAAACCGGAGAACCCAGAGGAAACCCACGCAGACATGGGGAGAACATGCAAACTCCACACAGAGAGGACCCTGGTCGCCCGGCCGGGGAATCGAACCCAGGCCCTTCTTGATCTGAGACGACAGCGCTACCCACCACGCCACCGGTAAATATAAAGTATGCAAAAAAGCTAAATTTATTCACCATAAAATTCTTTTTAAAATGTTAGATCATTCTTATACTTTGGCTCATCGTAGGCCTCGTCAAATTTTGACTGTAAACTACAGCTTTTGCTTCCCTCAGGCTGAGAGCTGGAAGTGTGTCCCTGCACTAAAACTGCTGAAACACGGAGCAGTGCAGAACGAGGAGAGCAGATCTTTGATGATGACTCTGGTTCTCCTCTCAGAAAGGCTTTAATTATATCCCACTCCAGGGCAGAGATAAAAATACCCATTAATGAGAAACCCAGATTACAGAAGAAAGGGTGTCTGATTTGGCCGAACTCCCTAAAATAAACCCCCTGAGTTCTGCTCCCTGAGGAGCGCCTCAAAACCCACAGCGCTCTACAGTCTCCTCACGCCTTACAGCACGTAGAAGATCCTTCACACCTAGTCCGGAAAATAAAGGTGCCAGTATGGGTAGAGGAACCACTTTGGGTTCTCTAAAGAACCTTCCACTGGATTTTCTATAAAGAACGATCTTGAAATGAAATGAGTGAGACGAAGCTTTTGAAAAGTTGAAAAGATTGTCACACAATATAGAGGTTCTATATTAATCAAAGCTTTTTGCCTACACAGATAAAGAGATTGTTCTTTAAGGGTTCTTTAGTAAAAAAAAAAGGTTCTATATAGAAACATGAAGACTCAAAGAACTGCGTGAGGAAATGATGCTTTGCATGGCGAAAGGGTTCTTCAGATTGATGGGGAATGTGCTGTAGATGGTTCCGTATAGAACCTTTTTCAAAAGAGTTTAAAAATATACATAAAAAATGATTTTATTGTTACAACATTGAAACACTAGCAGAACCCTTTTTGCTGCTATAAAGAACCATCTACTGCACACTCTTCATCAGTCTGAGAACAATTTCACAATGCAAAAAACAAATCATGCAAAGGGTTCTTTGAGTGTTTATGACTGCATATAGAATCAATTTCAATTTAAGTGTGTATATTTGGTGCCATATAGAATAATTGTAAACGTTTTTGAAACATATTCAGCAGATTCTCCATCATAGAAGATAAATATTTAGCCTTGCAAAGAATCAATTAAGCATTCAAATGCTTTTGAGTCCTGATGGTTCTATAATCATCTGCATTAGTAAAAAACCCTATGAGTACTTTTTAAATTTACCCTCTTCCACTTCAACGTGCTACTCGGAGGTCAAACAGTCCTGGTAATAAACTAGACAATCTCATAATAAGTGCACGACCATCTCAAAATGGTAAATGTTAGATGTATCAACTTATGTAGTGTATTGTAGTGTAGTGTATTGTTTTGTAGTGTATTGTATTGTTTTGTAGTGTATTGTATTGTATTGTAGTGTAGTGTATTGTAATATCCTGACTTGTATTGTAGTGTATTGTAGTGTATTGTATTGGAGTGTAGTGTAGTGTAGTGTAGTGTAGTGTAGTGTAGTGTATTGTATTGTATTGTATTGTATTGTATTGTAGTGTAGTGTAGTGTATTGTAGTGTAGTGTATTGTAGTGTAGTGTAGTGTAGTGTAGTGTAGTGTAGTGTATTGTGGTGTAGTGTAGTGTAGTGTAGTGTAGTGTATTGTATTGTATTGTATTGTATTGTATTGTAGTGTAGTGTAGTGTAGTGTAGTGTAGTGTATTGTAGTGTAGTGTATTGTAGTGTAGTGTAGTGTAGTGTAGTGTAGTGTAGTGTATTGTGGTGTAGTGTAGTGTAGTGTAGTGTAGTGTAGTGTAGTGTATTGTATTGTATTGTATTGTATTGTAGTGTAGTGTAGTGTAGTGTGTTGTAGTGTGTTGCACTGTTCTGTGTTCAGCTCTGCTCCTTTTCTCTCTGTATCTACAGTGACTGTGTTTCTCTCAGTATCTGAGCTCTGGACCGTCTTTCTCTCTAACCTGCTGGTAACTAGCAGAGACACTTTCTCTAGACAGACTGAGCTCTTCTTTAAGTTGCATCTGCTAAATGTTGTAAATGTAAATGTGATGAAGTTGTTTAAGCAGCCTTGTATAACAAATCGAGCAAACACAGTTCACAGCCTAAAGCCCAGCAAATCAAATGTTATGGTTTTGAAATATTAATCATTTTAAAATAGTTTTCTGAACCGACGAGGCCAGGTGGCCAGGTTTACAGTAATGCATGTTTATCTAGCACAGACCTGCGCTGCCTGTGAAAGTGCTCTCTTTTAAAATGTAAAACAAAAACAGAAAAGAATGAAGAATGGGAGAAATATAGCCTGCAAAATCAAAAGTTAAGTAAAACTGGTTATGTTAGAATAAAAAAAAGCTATATTAAGATGTGTCTTCTCAAATATTTCCACTCTCTAATCGTGAGCTCCAGAGTTTAGAAGCACAAAGCAGAAAGAGGCCTTATCACTTTTCCTGTAATATTTAATGTGTGGCATTAATGAAAAACAATAAAGGAAACATGCATATTTATCAAAGGCATTCTGAAAAGCGAGTGTGGGGCACAGAAAGCCATGCATATACTGGCTAATGGAAATGCTAATGGAAAGAGCTGCTGTGATGTCGTGTCTGAGGCAGAGAGACTTCGGAGTGTCTGATAAACAGGCAGTGACAGAGAGAGCAAAACAACTCAGTGCCTCTTTATCACCTCCCACCCCACCCCCACGCCCTGCATCCCCTCATATCTCCTATTCCACTATATGAGAGCTTTTATTTATATCAATGAACTAATATCTCCTTTACTTCAGTGTACAGGAGGGTTTGAGGTTATTTATTGACTAATATCTCCTATTCTAGTGTATAGGAGTGTTTATTGAGGTTGTTTATGGACTAATATCTCCTATTCTAGTGTATAGGAGTGTTTATTGGGGTTGTTTATGGACTAATATCTCCTATTCTAGTGTATAGGAGTGTTTATTGAGGTTGTTTATGGACTAATATCTCCTATTCTAGTGTATAGGAGTGTTTATTGAGGTTGTTTATGGACTAATATCTCCTATTCTAGTGTACAGGAGTGTTTATTGAGGTTGTTTATGGACTAATATCTCCTATTCTAGTGTACAGGAGTGTTTATTGAGGTTGTTTATGCACTAATATCTCCTATTCTAGTGTATAGGAGTGTTTATTGGGGTTGTTTATGGACTAATATCTCCTATTCTAGTGTATAGGAGTGTTTATTGAGGTTGTTTATGGACTAATATCTCCTATTCTAGTGTACAGGAGTGTTTATTGAGGTTGTTTATGGACTAATATCTCCTATTCTAGTGTATAGGAGTGTTTATTGGGGTTGTTGATGGACCAATATCTCCTATTCTAGTGTACAGGAGTGTTTATTGGGGTTGTTTATAGACTAATATCTCCTATTCTAGTGTACAGCAGTGTTTATTGAGGTTGTTTATGGACTAATATCTCCTATTCTAGTGTACAGCAGTGTTTATTGGGGTTGTTTATGGACTAATATCTCCTATTCTAGTGTACAGCAGTGTTTATTGGGGTTGTTTATGGACTAATATCTCCTATTCTAGTGTATAGGAGTGTTTATTGGGGTTGTTTATAGACTAATATCTCCTATTCGAGTGTATATGAGCTTATATTGAGGATGTTTATGGATTAATATCTTTTAAAGTATAGAAGTGTTCATTGAAGATGTTCTATAGAGGGAGGATTTTAATCCTAAATCAGAATCAACTGAACTTTCAAAAATGAAGAAACACAGATGGCTTGATAAATTCACTCTTAAAGATGGTTCTTCAGGATTTCTTGACAATGGTTCTATAATGACAGTGGTTCTATATAGAACCATAGACACTCAACCATTTGCATGCTTACAGGGTTTTTTGCATTGTGAAAAGGTTCTTCAGATTGATGGAGAATGTGTCTAACACCAAGACAGTGGCAAGCCTGTAACAAGTGGAACCCTTTTGGTGCTATATAGAACCCTTTTCTAAAAGGTTCTATGCAGAACCATCTATAGCACATTAATGCACGTTTTCCATCAATCTCAAGACTGTTTCATGATGCAAAGAGCCCTTTCATTAATAATCATGCAAAAGATTCTTTAAATGTTCATGATTCTATAAAGAACCGTCGTCTTTGCCCAAGAACCCTTAAAGCACCATCTTTTCCCAGATTGTACATCAGCACAGTATATCAACATTCACTGACCCTGTTCTTCTAAAAACAGCTGCCTGTGAATTCAGGTAGCCCCATTTTGGTTGGCTGAGCAGACACGGCCTCCCCAGTACTGGCTTTAAAATCACAGCCGGTGTGGTGGCTCCCTCTTCTGGACAATCAGAGGAAATTATGTGAAAATGTTATTCTTTGTTTAGCAAGCAATTTCATGCTATAGATGGTCTGAATACACATATGCAGTGTATTTTATTGCAGTGCAGTTACTACATGCATATCGCTGCTGTCGGAACAAAACCTCGTATCTGCAAAACGGTAACTTTACAGGAGAAGGAAAAAACATACATTACTTTCAATGTAAGTCAATGGAACCAGATGTTTTACCAAGTCATTTTTGGCTGTTTAATTTGGTCCATCCTTCATGAAATTTAGGCACAGTATAAAGGCCAACATGCCTTTTCAAATGATGTCAAAAAACTGAAACTCGACAAAAATGGAGATACGAGGTTTTGTTCCGACAGCAGCGATATGCAGATACATACAGCTCGTCTGGTTTTAATGTGAATATAAGTGAACGCATCCACTACAGAAAGCACATGTTAACACACAATTACTGTTTGTTTGCTTAATTCAAGACATCAGGGAAAAAAAATAAAACATAAAATGAGGCCTTTGTGGCTTTGTTTTTCTTTTCTAATGTGCTTAACAAAAGAAATTACATATTCTTATACTTATTATTTCAGATTTTCCTCTATTTACCATCATCAACATTCCATATAAACTCAGGAGACTCGTGTGGGTTCTCTGGTGGTTCTGGGTGGTAAATGAAACGTCTACATCTGTGTTGTAGTCATGGTGAACCCCTGGTTCCCATCACCACCACTGTAAAGACATCTGGACCATCTCACACCAAACCCACCCTGAATCTCTGTTTACCGTTTAATTACGAGAAAGTTTTGAAAAATGAGTAGAATTCCCCTGTAAGAACATCTCTCCATTGTTTTCCATGTGACCTCTGAAGAATATGACTTAAGCCTGGAAATTTAATGGGTTAAAAAGGCTTTTTGTTACTATGCCTTCAAGATTTCTATATGTAAATGACCTCTGTTCTGATTGGTCTGCCCTCTCATCAGCTAAGGCTAAACTGCTATAAGCTGAATTGATGGTCATATATAAATGTGTACACAGTTGTGACATCACACACTGTTTACACAGCACATCAAACTTTTTTATATATGTGTGTGTATATATATATATATATATATATATATATATATTATTTAACGACACAACCCCATTGTATTATATAAACATATAAATGCCTATATTAAAGTACTAAAACCCAGATCACAGTCATAACCACAAATGCAGTGAATATACAATGGCTGTGGCTTTAAAGGGCCCATATCTTGGAAAGTGTAAACGCTGCAGTATGTAAAACACTGAGATCTGTGTCAGGCATGCACACCTACTCTTCACACTCCAGTCCAGTCTGGAAACTAAACTACAAAACAGCCCTTTTGAACGCGGCACTTTTACCTACATATTTGCCATGTCAGCCTACAGCAGTTTAGCCCCATCCACTCACACGGAAATATTAGTTGTGTTTTAGCCCAGACTGCTTTTTGAAAGAGGCCCAGTACAGAGCAGCCAATCAGAAAGAGTGAGCTCTTTCTGATTGGCTGCTCTGTACTGGGCCTCTTTGCATAGATCAGTCTTAATGGACAGCCAGGTCCTGGAGATCTACATTCCTGCAGAGTCTACGTGCACCCACAACCTGCCACACCTGGTCCACCTAGTCAAGAATCAGATGTATTAGAGTTATATAGGGTGATATTTATTTATTTATTGTACTGTTGTTCTATATTTACAACCCCATTTCCAAAACAGTTGGGATGCTGTGCAAAATGTAAACAAAATGTCATCAAATCATTTAAACCCTATGTTTCATTGAAAATGCTTCAAAGTCAAAATATCAAATATCCAAACTGAGAACTTTTATTGTTTTTTGAAAAAAATATTTGCCCATTCTGAATTTAGTGTCAACAGCATGTTGCAGAAAGTTGGGACGCGGGAACAAAAGGCTGGTAATATTGTGTAATGCTGAAAAAACCACCTGGTGGTTGATTGGTAACAGATCAGTAACATGACTGGGTATAAAAGACCAATTCAGCCTCCAGCAGTTTAACCCCACCCACTGAAGTTATAAGGAGTGTTTCAGCTCTCAGTGCTTTCTGATAGAGGCAAAATACAGGGCAGCCAATAAGAACAGAGATCATTTACATACATCAGTCTTAAAGAGACAGCCTTTTAATTCTAAGGGATAGAAAGGTTGGAAAACGGTCTCATATTTTGGGACATAAACACACACAAACATTATAAGTAGACTTCAGAGGGGGTAATAAAACACAGGAAACATGTAGGTTATGGGCCTTAATGAATATTCTCTGAGCTCTATGCAGCCAGAATCGAAGGCCGTCATCACTCAGCGGTCAGCAGGGGGCAGCACCAGCCCGGCGTGAGTGGGATCAGCGTGTGGTGTGTGTGAGGCGAGTTGGTGCCGCTGGTAGGAGTGTTGCTGAGAGCTCCTGTCAGCGACGGCCTTCAGCACTTCAGTTCAGTATTTAATAACCCGCGGCTGAAACCCAACACCGCCAAATCTCCATCAGCCCAATATTCCTCATCATGACAGAAACCGGCTTTCAGCTGCGCCTCTGAACAAACACACACTATTCCCTCTCCAGCTGTTCGTGTGTGTGTGTGTGTGGGGGGGGGGGGATCTTTTCACATGAAGGACAGCCATTTATTCAGTGTGTCCACTCTGAGGATGTGGCCAGACCAGAGCAGAGGGACGGCAATAAATGGACGGTGGTTAATCGTGTGGTGGGTTTCTGAGCTTTTTGGAAAGATTCTATCACCACACATACACAACGCAGGCCATGTCTGAGGAGCACAGCAACCGATTCGAGACGACTCCACATCAAACAGTACACAACCCATTCTCCATCCAGCTCTCACGCTCTCTTTCTCTCTCTCTCAAACTTCTCTCTTTCCCTCTCACTCTTTCTGTCTCTTTCTCTCTCTCTTACTCTTCTCTTTCTTTCTCTTTCACTCTTTCTGTCTCTTTCTCTCTCTCTTACTCTTCTCTTTCTCTCTCTTTCACTCGTCTTTCTCTTTCTCTCTCTCTTACTCTTCTCTTTCTCTCTCTCTTACTCTTCTCTTTCTCTCTCTTTCACTCGTCTTTCTCTTTCTCTCTCTCTTACTCTTCTCTTTCTCTCTCTCTTACTCTTCTCTTTCTCTCTCTCTTACTCTTCTCTTTCTCTCTCTCTTACTCTTCTCTTTCTTTCTCTTTCTCTCTCTCTTACTCTTCTCTTTCTCTCTCTTACTCTTCTCTTTCTTTCTTACTCTTCTCTTTCTCTCTCTCTTACTCCTCTTTCTTACTCTTTCACTCTTTTTTCTCTTTCTCTCTCTCTTACTCTTCTCTTTCTCTCTCTTACTCTTCTCTTTCTTACTCTTTCACTCTTTTTTCTCTTTCTCTCTCTCTTACTCTTCTCTTTCTCTCTCTTACTCTTCTCTTTCTTTCTCTTTCTGTCTCTCTCTCAGTTTCTGTCTCTCTCTCAATCTTCTCTCTCTCTTACTCTTCTCTTTCTTTCTCTTTCTCTCACTCTCACTCTTCTCTCTTTCTCTCTCACTCTCTCACTGTTTGTCTCTCTCTCTCTCTCTCTCTCTCTCTCTCAGCACATCAAAAGCAGACACAGCGGTCACTCTGCAGGCCATCAGTTCTGTTGTAGAGGATTAACACAGTGCCAGCAGAAGGTGGACATTTCACAGAGATGCAGCTGGACAACAGAGCAGATAACACACAGAACCTGAGAACACGTTCTCACATCTCAAACTACCTGAGATACAAAGGAACGCATTCCTTTACAGTTGATGAAGGCCTCAATGTTAGCCAGGTAAGTGGGAGGAGCTCCACTCCAAAAGTAATATACACGCTTAAAAAAGGTGGTGTTTAATGGTTCTTTAGTAAAGAAAATGGTTCTACATACAACCATGAACATGCTAAGAACCCTTGGCGTGATTAAGGAGTTCCATGCATCATGAAAAGATGCTGCAGACCTATGGAGAATGGGTGGTAGATGATTTTTGAAAATAGTTCTACACAGTGCCTAAAATTGTTCTATATAGAACCAGCTTGACATTACAACAACAACAGAAGCCTTTTGGGGTTGAACACACACACACACACACACACACACACACACACACACAATATATTTTCAAAAGTCACTTCCGTGGCCACAGGTGTATAAAGCCGAGCCCCTCGGCCTGCAGACTGCTTCTACAGACATTAGTGAAAGAATGGGTCGCTCTCAGGAGCTCAGTGAATTCCAGCGTGGTACCGTGATCGGACGCCACCTGAGCAGCAAGTCCAGTCGTGAAATTTCCTCACTACTAAATATTCCACAGTCGACTGTCAGTGGGATTATAACAAAGTGGAAGCGATTGGGAACGTCAGCAACTCAGCCACGAAGTGGTCGGCCACGTAAAATGACAGAGCGGTCAGTGGATGCTGAGGGGCATAGTGCGCAGAGGTCACCGACTTTCTGCAGAGTCAATCACTACAGACCTCCAAACTTCATGTGGCCTTCAGATCAGCTCAAGAACGGCGTAGAGAGCTTCATGGAATGGGCTTCCATGGCCGAGCAGCTGCATCCAAGCCTTACATCACCAAGCGCAACGCAAAGCGTGGAATGCAGTGGTGTAAAGCGCCGCCACTGGACTCTAGAGCAGTGGAGACGTGTTCTCTGGAGTGACCAATCACGCTTCTCCGTCTGGAAATCTGATGGACGAGTCTGGGTTTGGTGGTTGCCAGGAGACGGTACTTGTCTGACTGCATTGTGCCGAGTGTAAAGTTTGGTGGAGGGGGGATCATGGTGTGGGCTTGTTTTTCAGGAGTTGGGCTCGGCCCCTTAGTTCCAGTGAAAGGAGCTCTTAAAGCTTCAGCACCAAGAGATTTTGGACAATTTCATGCTCCCAACTTTGTGGGAACAGTTTGGGGACGGCCCCTTCCTGTTCCAACATGACTGAGCACCAGTGCACAAAGCAGGTCCATAAAGACACGGATGAGCCAGTTTGGTGTGGAAGAACTTGACCGGCCTGCACAGAGTCCTGACCTCAACCCGATAGAACACCTTTGGGATGAATTAGAGCGGAGACTGTGAGCCAGGCCTTCTCGTCCAACATCAGCGTCTGACCTCACAAATGTGCTGTGCACAAACTCACTCCTAACCCTTGTGGAAAGCCTTCCCAGAAGAGTTGAAGCTGTTATAGCTGCAAAGGGTGGGCCGACATCATATTAAACCCTGTGGATTAAGAATGGGATCTCACTCAAGTTCATATGTGTGTGAAGGTAGATGAGCGAAAAGACTTTTGGAAATATAGTGATATATATATATATATATATATATATCACTATATTGTGTGTGTAGTGTGTGTGATAATCTGAAGAACCATTTGAAGTATGTAAAGGGTTCTGTGAGAGTCCATGGTTCCATTTTCTTCGCTAAGGAACCCTTGAAGCACCACGTTTTTTAAGACAGTAGATCATTATTTTAGGCAACATGATAAGTTCTGAAGCAGTCTAAATTACACTCAAATGCCTGGCAGGTTCTAGATATTAACTGGGTACATTTGTGGTGCAAACTCCACATTTCTGTGTAGTTATTTTGGTGGTTATGTGATATAAACCGATTGTAGGTGAATAAAGTTCAGAGTTTTATGCAGCATGTATCTGTTTATTAGCTATACACTAAACTGAGTCTGGGCTGTTAAAAATGTTCCGATTTTCTCGTCTCAGTTTTTATTTACCACTTTTTAACTCCAAATAATTAAAAGGTATTTTTCTACGTCCTGTATCAGCTAAATAGCGATAACCTGTTCACTGTTATTTAATAAACCTGTCTTGGTATTTACTGTCGGGACCAAGAATGATTTGGCACCCAAGACACATTTTCAAAATCTAAAATCTATTTATTTGTGTAGTTTGTGTTAATTTGTTGAGAAAAGTGTTACTACTTGAATAAACAGAATTTATAGAATATTAATTAATAATGATTTATTATTTATTATTTATATATATATATATATATATATATATATATATATATATATATATATATATATTTATATATATATATATATATATATATATAAATAATAAATAGTGATTTTCTGGATGTTGGTGTGTGTGTTTACCCATCTCCAAGCTTCTCCTGGAGGAAGTCCAGTATTATATGTAGTTATAAAGCAGCTCCTGGTTTGACCAATCAGTGCTCAGTAAATTGAGCTCATGATGTCATTGATGATATTAACGAGTCTCTGTGGCGGCTGTGAAGGTGTCCAGGAAAAATATGGACCTGAGAAATTCTTGGTGGTTTGGGGGATGGGGTGCTGGACCCTATCCCAGCGGTCATCGGGCGGAAGGCAGGATACACCCTGGGCAGGTTGCCAGGTCATCGCAGGGCAGACAACTGTGTGTTATATTACAACTAATTATTCTCGGTTAAGTTTTTGTTCTAAATTTATTCGGCTCTCTTACGCAAAAAAGGTTATAAAGTTAAAAAGCATTCTGCAAAAAGTAAAAGAAAAAACAAACTTCAGTCGACGAGTCGTTTCAGGAGGAAGGAAAAGGCCCTCTTCATTTATTGAGCTTCAGGTGGCCAGATGGTTCCTGGACAACCACAATGCAAAGATCATCACAGAGCGTCCTTCTTTCTACCCCATTTCAGCCTGAGCCCTTCACCCTGCCCTTTTCACATGTCCTTGAATCACCTCTTGGTTCCCATTACGTATTAGTTTAAACACGTCTTTTGGAAGCCCTTATTTCCAACCACTCTGAAGATATGTTGTTTTTAATTTTCCATTATCCTTTCTGTATAGAGGCATCCTTACCTCCCCAAGGCCTTTGGTTGGGCACTTTCCTCATGAATTTGGCTCACTGGCTTTTGCCCGTCCTTATCATCCAGTCTTCTCATTATCAGCTCACTTGTTTTCATATTTTTGCTGTACAGGCTGTGTTTCTAAGTCCCCCCAAACTCCAGGTGCTTCCCGCCATCTAAAAACCCTTTTATACAACGCACTGCCTGTGCCTGGGTCAGAAGTTCACTCTGTCCCATACATACAAACGTTAGGCCTGTTTTCTGCTGAAGAGATCTGTCTGTCTCAACTACATGACTAGAACCTTATTTCAATCATTTCTAAGTAAACGACTTTTATTAATCTGTAATTCAAGGACTTATTTCACCAGAAATTCTGACATTACCATCATTTTAAAAATAATTTCACAGTACTTTGTTAATGTCCAGAACATGTTGCTTATTTCATTTGCAATTTAGTTAAACTGTCTTAAAAGTGGTCATAATGTTACCCAAAATAATTACCTTGTACTTTGGGTTCATTCTTACCTGGTTACCTAGAACTTAAGGGACTTATGTGAACTTTGGAAGCATATATGATTGTGTAAAATGTCTTTGTGTGCTGTAGAATTAACATCACCCTTCGCTGGAACTAAGGGGCCCAAATCTTGAAAAACAGCCCCAGCTCATTATCCCTCCTCCACCAAACTTTACGGTTGGCACTATGCATTCTGTTAGGTAACGTTCTCCTGGCATCCTCTAAAACGCAGATTCATCAATCAGACTAACAGGTTCTAGCTAATAAGAGGATGAGTGTGTAGAACAAACTCTAAAATACACCAAAAAGCCCAAAATGTTCTAGCTATTAAGAGGGTAAGTGTGTAGAACAATCCCACCCCCACAAGAAAGAGCACTTATGGATAATAAAATAAAAAAGAGGTTCTGCAGTTTCAAAGAGGTTCTGGAGTTTCAAACTCTACACTACAACTCTAAATTAAACAGAAAAGCCCACGTTCTAGCTATTGAGATGGTAATTGTATAGAATAAATTCTAAATTACACCAAAAAATTCAACAAAGTTCTAGGTATTAAGAGAATACGTTTATAGAACAAACTCTAAGTTGAAAAACCCAAGAGGTTCTAGCTATTAAGATGGTAAGCCTGTAGAACAAACTCTAAAATACACCAAAAAGCCCTATAAGTTCTAGCTATTAAGAGGGCAAGTGCGTAAAACAAACTAAATTACACCAAAAAGCCCAAAAGGTTCTAGCCATTAAGAGGGTAAGTGTGTAGAACACCCCACCCCCACAAAAAAAGAGCCCTTACAGTGGATTAAAAAACCGAGGCTCTGGAGTTTTGTGGTTTTCCAGCTAAAACACTGCAGCTTAAAGCTCAGAGTCAGGCGTGCAGTGATTGAGCTCATAAACCTGCAGCTACAAAAGGTCAGAAAGTGATCAAACACCCAGCGGTCAGATTAAAGCCTCATTACATTAAGCCAACACATCCGCCGCACTCTGAGCCCCGGCACGCCAGACACCTGCCTGATCAAAGCAGCGCAGGAGCCCTACGACAGTCCGGCGGCTTCATTTAACCCAGACACAGACAGCACTTAAACACCTCTCAGGATTATCTGAGGCACAGAGGCGTCCTGCTGAAGGACCACAGACTCACAGCCCCACTGTCCAGCTCGCTGCACTACAGCCCCCCAGGGTGCGAACGATGGAAACGTTCCCTCAAAGGCACAACATGGTCCTTTAAAGGGGAATTCCACTGATATCTCAAAATTCCTGCATGATTCAGTGGGTTTGGTGTGAAACGGTTCTGATGTCTTTTCAGTGGTGGTGATGGGAACCAGGGGTCGTCATGACTACAACACAGATATAGACACTTTATTTACCATCCAGAACCACCAGAGAACCTACAGTTAAGTATGTAAGTGTGTAAATTACACTAAAAAGCCCCTAAAACTGAAAGGTTCTAGCTATTAAAAGTGTAAACGTGTAGAATAAAGTCTAAACTTCAATGAAAAACCCAACTGAGTCTAACTATGAAGAAAACAAACTAACAGCTAAATCACACCAGCATGCTCAACCGGTTCTAGATATTAAAAGGGAAAGTGTGTAGAACAAACTCTAAATTACACCAGCATGCTCAAACGGTTCTAGGTGTTAAGAGGGTGTGTAGAACTCAAACTCCACATTGCAAACTCTAAACAAAAAAGCCAAAGTTCTAGCTACTAAGATGGTAATTATGTAGTACAAACTGTTCCAAGTTCCAGGTATTAAGAGGATAAGTTTACAGAACAAACTCTACATTGAAAAGCCCTATAGGTTCTAGCTATTAAAATGGTAAGAATGTAGTACAAACCTTAAATTATACATAAAAGCCCATCAGTTTTTAGCTATTAAGAGCATAAGTGTGCAGAACAAACTCTAAATTACATTGAAAAAACCCAAGAAGTTCTAGGTATTGTAAAGATACGTGTATAGAACAAACTTTAAATTGCACTGAGAAGCCCAACAAGTTCTAGGTGTTACACGGATAAGTGTTTAGAACAAACTTTAAATTGCACCGAAAAGCTCAAGTTCTAGGTAATGTATTATAAGGGTAAGTGTGTAGAACAACCTTTAAACTGCACTGAAAAGCCCAACAAGTTCTAGGTAATGTATTATAAGGGTAAGTGTGTAGAACAACCTTTAAACTGCACTGAAAAGCCCAACAAGTTCTAGGTATTATAAGGATAAGTATATAGAACAAACTTTAAAATACACCAAAAAGCCCAATAGGTTCTAGCTATTAAGAGGGTGTTTGTAGAACAAACTCTTGGTAAGTGTGAAGAACTTTAAATTACACCAAAAGCCCGGCAGGTTCTAGGTCTTAAGTGTCTGAGTTTTATGTGGAATGTTGATGGTAAAACGATGGTTTTCTTTGAGGACCTTTTTATTCCGCATATAAAAAAATAGTTTTAGACCAAAAGCCGACCTCAAAAATATCGTAAAACCACATCTTGGACATCAGTCAACACTATTTACCTTTACGGTTTCCTGTGGGAACTTTCTGTGAGGAGCTTTTAGAGGGGGATGCCTGGTTCCTATCACCACCACTGTGAATGGTTCTGACCGTAGCTTCTCTAGAACACCAAGCCGCTCTGAATGACTCTGTTTACATCTTAATGATATTTATGGTTTTAGTCTGAAAAAAAGGATCTATATAGTTTATGTTGATGCACCCACCAGGAGAACCTCCTCAAACGTCTTGTGCTTGGTGAATAGAACAGGTCCCGACTCTGATGTCATCATTCACAGCTGCGCTCGCCCCATTCAGCCACTCACCGGCTAATAACACACTGAAAATAAACAGACGGCTCCTGTGTGAACGTTCCGCTGACGGATCAGTGTCTTCTGGCTGACCTGCAGCAGGTGTGATCACACCTGTGGGTCCGTATCGCCGCGCACTCACAGCGCGTGTTAAACACAGAGACGCGGCTTATTAGTTATTCCTGTTATTCCTGAAGTTATTCCTGAACTTTCCCCAAGACATTACAAGTCTTTTATAGTCATCCACCTTCTAGGTAATAACCAGGGAAGTGTCAGTTAGGCCAGAAAGCCTAACAGCACAGCAGGTTCTAGCTATTAAGAGGGTAAATGTGTAGAACAAACTCTAAATTACACTGAAAATCCCCAAAAGGTTCTAGCTATTAAGAGGGTGTAAGTGTGTAAGACAAACTCTAAATAAGAATAAAAAAACTAGGGTCTAGCCAATAAGAGAACAAGCTAACAGCTAAATTACACCAAAACGTTCTAGCTGTTAAGGGGGGTAAAATCTAAATTACACCAGAAAACCCAATAGGTTCTAGCTATTAAGAGGGTAAATGTGTAGAACAACCTGTAAATTGCATCATTAAGTAGTTCTAGCCATCAAAAAGGTAAGCATGTAGAACAAACTCTGAATTACACCAAAAGCCTAGCACGTTCTAGGTATTGGGATGATGTGTGCAGAACAAACACTAAAAAAAACTACACCAAAATGCCCAACAAGTTCTAGGTATTGGGATGATGTGTGTAGAACAAACACTAAAAAAAACTACACCAAAACGCCCAACAAGTTCTAGGTATTGGGATGATGTGTGTAGAACAAACACTAAAAAAAACTACACCAAAACGCCCAACAAGTTCTAGGTATTGGGATGATAAGTGTGTAGAACAAACTCTACACCAAAAAGCCCAGCGGGTTCTAGGTATTGGGATGAAGCGTGTAGAGCAAACTCTAAACAAACTCTACACCAAAACGCCCACCAAGTTCTAGGTATTGGGATGAGCCGTGTAGAGCAGGTTCTATCTATTAAGATAGTTAATTTTATGAGTTACACCGAAATGCCCAACCGTCACAGACGAGGTGAGGCAGGACGGCTGTGCGAGAGTTTTATTGTGGGAATCCTGAGCGTCTGAACTGCAACACAAACCAAGACCTAAACCACTTAACACAGCAGGGACCTTACTGAGAGCGGCTGCTCACACGGGTCACATACTGTGTGGGAGGTGAGTCCAGGATGAGCTGCAGGTGTGATAATGAGTAAAGTGCCTTTGTTCTCAGCCTAGAAAGCTGGGGTCAGGGCGCAGGGTCAGCCATGATAGTGGGCCCCCTTGCAGCAGAGAAGGTTAAGCGCCTTGCTGTTTTGTTTGTTTGTTTGTTTGTTTATTACGGCTGAAGCATGAGAAAGCTGGTCTTGCAGTAACGATGGGCTCCTGGGATGTGACGTTTGTCACAGGAGAGCGAGACCAGACTGCAAGACCCTGCTGTGAAATGACCTTTAACCAGCAGAGGGCGCCAGTGTCTCTTCTGTATGGTCGGCTGCAGGACTGTCCGTGCCTTATGACTGTTGTCCACTCTGAACGCTGAGCCGTGGTCACCCTGATCCATCCAGACTCAACAGATCCAGCCCTGATTACCCTAAAAGTGAGAGATCAGTGAAGAAAAATCTAAAATTTGCCCCCCTTACCTCAAACGCAGTTGGCCAGCCTAGACATGTTTGGTGTCTGCAGTTAATTCACTGCTACTGTGCATTTATACATATCCACCTTGTCAGTCTACGGCAGTTTGGCCCCACCCACTTATGCTGAAGTTATAAGGAGTGTTTCAACCGAGTGACCAGCACAGAGGTCGTGTACACATACTAATAACTAATGACATCAGGCCTTAAGAGCCACAGTAGAAAATCAGTTGGCACATTTACACATTGTGTTGATAAATGTGCACTAACCCTGTTAATAAACAAGCTAATAAATCAACAATATATCAGTCTTAAAGGTGCAGTAAGAAGCCTGTTTAGGTCTAATAGATAAAGAGAGGTCGGAAAATCATCCTGTAAAAACGCATTACGACGGGCTCATAAACCAACACAGATGTTGTGTGAGCTCTAATTCATAGTATTCGATCGCGTCATTAAGAAGACCACATCTCCATGTTGGCAGGTGGCCTGTAATGCTGACTGTGCTCTGATGGAGCTCATCTCCTCACTGGTACTGCAGATACAGCCCTGCAGATGGATAAACACCAGCAACACAGACCAGAATGACCACGAAAAGGTGAAAGGATGTGTGGACACTTTAGATGCGTCTGCAGAAAACACTAGGAGAAGAGTAGCTAGACTGGTGGATCTGTATGACCTGCATATCTCCAGAGTTCAGAACATTCCAGTCTGTGTGATTTTGGTAAAAACTAAGAAAAGTGTCGGCCAAAGTTGTTAAATAGTAAAGTCACACAAACTTAAAGCTGAACTCAGTTTCTTATTCACACTGAATTCATTTACCTCAATAAAGGTGCCGATTACTGTACCTCACTAAAGGCAGTGATTACTGTACCTCACTAAAGGCAGTGATTACTGTACCTCACTAAAGGCAGTGATTACTGTACCTCACTAAAGGCGCAGATTACTGTACCTCAATAAAGGTGCCGATTACTGTACCTCAATAAAGGCAGTGATTACTGTACCTCACTAAAGGCGCAGATTACTGTACCTCAATAAAGGTGCCGATTACTGTACCTCAATAAAGGCAGTGATTACTGTACCTCAATAAAGGCGCTGATTACTGTACCTCAATAAAGGCAGTGATTACTGTACCTCAATAAAGGCGCTGATTACTGTACCTCAATAAAGGTGCCGATTACTGTACCTCACTAAAGGCAGTGATTACTGTACCTCACTAAAGGCGCTGATTACTGTACCTCACTAAAGGCGCTGATTACTGTACCTCAATAAACGCAGTGATTACTGTACCTCAATAAACGCAGTGATTACTGTACCTCGCTAAAGGCGCAGATTACTGTACCTCAATAAAGGCGCTGATTACTGTACCTCACTAAAGGCGCAGATTACTGTACCTCAATAAACGCAGTGATTACTGTACCTCAATAAACACTGATTACTGTACCTCAATAAATGCTTTAATTGACCTCAATAAACACAGTAATGTACCTCAATAAATGCATTGATTAGCATACCTCAAATGCATTCATTACTGTACCTCAATAAATGCATTAATTGACCTCAATTAATGATTTGATTGATGTACCTCAATAAAATGCATAATTTGACGTCAATAAACACTTTACCTCAATAAATTATCCTTAAATCAACAAACACCTCAAACTTCCTCTTGAATGTGTTTAATAAGCAACTAACAAGCAGCACAGCAGAGCAGCTGTTGAACGCCTCCCACTGGCTGATCTAAGGCCGCGTCTCAAACCACACACTTCTATACTTCACACACTAAACTACTGAGTGCTAGCATGTTTGCAACGTCATCAGAATATTATCAAAAGACTTGATTATGTGGTTTCTGACACTATAGAGAACAGTGAGTCATACAAAAATGGACTAAAGTATATTATCATAGTTAGAATCAGCAGCTGCAGCTGTCTTGAAGCCTGAATCTTCCCTGTACATTCGTCCATTTATATAAACAAAACCGAGTGCGTTTACAAGCACTTACTAATCAGACAACTGCAGAAAATCAGATTTGGTCAGGAATCCGATCAACACGTTTACATGTACTTGACTTATCAGATTATAGTAAAACTACATGAGTCAGACAGTAATCAGACTTTTGCTATACAACCAGCCAATAAACTCACAGAAGAAGTCATGTCGTAAATCATTGCACCACTTTACCTGAAAATATGAACCAACATCATCTAGAAGATGAAAATTTCAAATCCTTCATTTCGTCTAGAATGTGTTTGGTTTCAGCGTCACTCAAAGTGTTTTGCTGCGTCTCGCGGCGACTCTGCTCGCTTATTTCCGGTACCGCCGCCCGTTTTCACTCATGCTCAGACTGAGAAATGAAAGAAATCAGAGTAAGAGCTCACAGCACTGAGGAATCTGATTACTGGGCTAAAATCCAGCCTCTTAGTCAGATTTCTAGATCAGAGTGTGGAGTTCACATGATCATTTGAACAATAACTGCAGAAACCCGATTATGATTGGATTATTATGTCCTACAGTGTCAGAAGTTTAGACAAGCTGTTAGCGCCACGCTAAGGGGGGGTATAAGCTTCCATTATTTCTTGGCTACATCAGCCTCGCGGCTGTGGTGCAAAAACTAAAGAAGCAGACGTGTCTGATTGACTACATTTGAGATAAATGTACATATTTTGCTGAACTATCACTTTAAAAGAAAAGAAAAGGCAACCAGCAAAAGTCCAACCCCCCCCCCCCTCCCAGATAAATCCATTACCCACAATTCCCTGTATGTTGATGGAGGACCCCTCACTGGCCTACAAAAACAAACCGGTCATCTGCTCCGAGTGCGTGGGGAAACACACCCGGACGTCGGAGCGTCCAGAGCAACGCTGAACGCTTTGTTGCAGGAAAAACATATAAATACGTTTATATGACGATCACTTCGTGTCCTGCAGTCCTTCATGACACCAGCGCATGACAAAGTGAGGGACGATGCAGAGGCGGATTCCTGCGCTGCAGGGTGATCTTCTCTCAGCACGTTTGAAGTCCCTAATCTTTTTTTTATAAATGTGGTCCCAGCCAAAACGTAGAGCCCACCCGACTGAATGTAGGTCTTTCTTAATCTTAAAAGACATATCGATCAAATAGCTTGTGCGAAAATGCTTTGAATGAAAAAAGATTCTTCTACTGTTAATGTCAAGCTTGTAACTGTAGAAGAACCCTTTTGGGTGCTATAATAAAAGAACCCTTTAACATGCATGGGGTTCTTTGAGTGTCCATGGTTCTTCATAGGACTATTTTCTGTACTAAAAAACCCTTAAAGAACCATCTAAACCAGAACTCACTCCTGTGGAACTGCTGCGAGGTAAATGCTAATATGAAACATGTTAAAAGCTTCAGAGTTTGGTGTTTAGTCTAGAACTGCCTTTCCTGAATGTTCCATTACACTATAAACTCTTTGGCTGTTACTCTCAGGTGTCTAAATGTGGCAGAACGTAACTGCTGCGGTGATTAAAGTGGAACAGAAAACTGGAATAAGAAAGTGTTCATGCAGATTGCCGTTAGCTTAGCGCTAACAAACTACTATAATCCTATAGGGACGCTAGCAGAAGTTAGCATGATCACTGAGGTGGGTTTTTTGCCCATGTTTCCACCGAGTTTTGACATTTATGACCCAATCTGAAGGCCTAGCTCCAATAGTCATCGTTTGCCACTGGATTTAGACTAAACAGTGAAGTATCGGCTGTTCAGTATTATGTGTAATAACGTGCATGTTTTATGTGAGCTGTACCCAAGACCCTGACCTGATACAACAGGTCTTGCTTCTGTACTGAATTTGGCAATGGTCCAGGCAACTATGTGCCTGAGCCAGCCTATATAAAAACAGTCATTTTCAGTACCCAAAGGGTCTGTGAATAGAGATGCTACAGACACAAGGCTGGCGTTCTGGTCCTGGTTCTAAAGAAAGAAGGGTCTAATAAATTCTGCAACAGTCCAGCTGAGCTGATCTACTATTATAAACAATGTTACACAGCATAATGTGCCCAAGAAGCCAGTGTCTCATGTTAAACCTATGGGTTCCGCGTGTCAAATTCTCGGTCTCTGTATCTGTGTCTGCATCTTTGTGATGATCCAGCTCAGAAATCCAGTTCAAACCCTTCCTGAATCCGTAGAGCCGCCCTTTCCATTCCATTTCATCACGAGATCCTACGAGGCTCACTTCCGGAGTTATGAGCCTATGAAGAGGGGCTGGGATACACGTTATCTCCCTCTCACCGCGTGGAACTGGTGGCTGATTCTTCAGTGAGTCCACATCGGAGACTCGTGTGAAACGGCTTCAGAGAGCTCACAGCTGGTGAAGCTGCTGCAGCAGGTTTGGAAAGTAGTGATGAAGATGACGGAGCATTTCGATATGAAACATTTCAGGATTGTGTCACATGAAGAGCCTTTAGAGGGGAGTTAAAGATGATAAATAAAAAAAATGCCCTCAGACCTCAGGGGGTTGAAGCACATGTGCTTCTTGGTTCTGCAGAGAAGTTGTTTGTCATCACTTTTGTGGGTTATTTCATGCATATTATGTGAAATGAATGCACTGCTTCACTCAAAACATCCCTTATGATAAAGAATAAGAGCTGATGTGAGTGATTTCATCCCCTGTGACCGTCCATCAGCCAGAGATCAGCTCCAAAATCACCCAAACCCACTCACTACTGTTACACTACATCTCTGCTTTTAGCCTTCATATTATAAACAAAGGGTTAAAACAGCGACATGGTTCACTCATCAGACTCTGACCCACCATCCAGAGCGATTTCATCCACCTGTGACCGTCCATCAGCCAGAGATCAGCTCCAAAATCACCCAAACCCACTCACTACTGTTACACTACACCTCTGCTTTTAGCCTTCATATTATAAACAAAGGGTTAAAACAGTGACACGGTTCACTCATCAGACTCTGACCCACCATCCAGAGCGATTTCATCCCCCTGTGACCGTCCATCAGCCAGAGATCAGCTCCAAAATCACCCAAACCCACTCACTACTGTTACACTACATCTCTGCTTTTAGCCTTCATATTATAAACAAAGGGTTAAAACAGCGACACGGTTCACTCATCAGACTCTGACCCACCATCCAGAGCGATTTCATCCCCCTGTGACCGTCCATCAGCCAGAGATCAGCCCCTTCATGTTATAAACAAAGGGCTTTCATTTTATATTGACTGAGTATTACAAACATCTGATATTAAATATGCAACTCAATCTGTAATTAAAACTAAAGTCTGTCTTGCTGTGTATCAGAGTTTTAGCACTCAGCCTGAATCCAAGAGGGCAGAAAATCAATAAGAAAACATGCCAGTCTTTAGCTAATTGCTTAATTTGTACTCATAATAACCAACAGAATGAATCAGCATCAACATGATTGCGCTTCCAGCTCACAGACACTCCAGACTAACAATTTCTGAGAAGATAACTAGTTTAAGATCGCTACAATAATATAAAAATACTACATTTTTGATCAGAAATGACCCAAAATCATTAAGATATCAAACTCCTGTCAGCATGTAGATGTCAAATAATGGCATATTTGAGCAGACCAAGGTTTCCTGCAAGTAACAACACGTGGTGTGTGACTGTCACATGTAAACACTTTATAACTGCGATTTTAGCTGGAGCTGAGATTTCTAAGGGTTAACAGAGGACACCATCATTTTCTGCTCTATAAACTCACTGAAGCTCTAATGATTTCTCTTTGTTTAGCAGAACATTAAAGCTTGGCAGCAGGTGGACGACCACTCCGTTTCCCAGAAGGAAAGCTGCGCTGCTCTGCGGCTTTCTCCCTTTAATCTGACGCGTCGTGGTGTTGCCCTGCGCTGGGAGAGAGTGACATCAGCGCTTTTCAGCATGTGCTGTTGATCTTGGACCAGGTGTTTGGATTCAGGAAAGCCTCCCAAAGGGAGTAGAAGAAAATGATTAAAGCTCTTAAAGGAATAGCTCAAAGAAACAATGCTAAGGTGGCTAATGACGAATGGAAGCTTGTGGCCACCAGTTAGCATGATGTCATTCATTTACATCATCTTTGACGGAGGTGCTGCTTTAGGACAAACACACCGAAGAGGTCATGGGAATGTTGGGAATGTTATTCTAGCCAAACAAAAACAACATCTGAAATATTCTCTCAGGACAGTAAATGTACGGTCTTATCAGACTTATTGACCACAGTGTAGTTTTTTTTAGAAGTCATTAGGAGGTGATGTTAATAGAAATGTTCTCATGAAGGAAAAAAAGATATTTAATAAAAATGTGAAAAGGTTATATTGAAAAATGACTAATATGACTACATATAAAATATTCAATAACTATGAACTATTCAGTATCTACTGTGAATTATTCAGTACCTAATATATGTTTTTCATTATAAACTATGAATTATTCAGTACCTAATATATGTTTTTCAGTATCATCTATAAATTATTCAGTATCTATTATGAATTATTCAGTACCTAATATACATTTTTCAGTATCTACTTTGAATTATTCAGTACCTAATATATATTTTTCAGTGTCAAATATGAATTATTCAGTATTCATTTTTTATACAGTAGACAGAATAATTTGTAGTAGTTACTGAATGAGTTTTAATTTTAAAAACCTGAATAATAAACCTGCAGTTTAATTAAACTCAGCTGAATTTTCCTCAGTAGTGCCTCACGCTTCTCTGCTCACCACCATCTTTTTTCTCCTCCTCTTCCTCAGCAGTCGTTATGGTCCGTGGTTTTCGGAGCTCCGGTGATTCATGTCAAGTGCACATTTGGCTACTGGAGAACAGAAAAAAGTCACCACTGTGTGTTTCATCACGGCTAAAAAGAGCCTAATTGTTTTTCAAAATGTAAGAAATGTGTCTAATGTTATTTCTCAGAGAGACGTGAGGAGCGCGAGGCCTCCAGTCTGCTCACTGAAGTGGTTTCATAAAGACGGGAGATCAGCCGGCCGCACATCTGAAGGCCATTTCCACCGATTAAAGGGCGCAGTCTATCAGCTGTAAACACTGCCTGTTTCCACGGCATCAGCTCACACACACACACACACACACACACACACACACACACACACACACACACACAAACAGTGACAGAACCTTTCCAAATATATTCCCTCAGAGAAGTAGGAAAAACAAGAAATACAACAAAACGACAGAAAGGAGGAGAAGAAGATGTTCCAGCTGGACACAATAACACAAACAAATAAGGATCAATCAGTCAATCCAATCAAATCAATCAACTCAGCATTTATTATAAGGATCGCTAGGTCAATCAAAACATCAGAATCAGGAAATCAATAAATCAAATCAAATCAAACAAACAAGTAAAATGCTTTACAGACAAATCACCATAAGAGGCTTTAGAGGAGATAAAACATAAAAAAGGCAAAAAAAAAACAAAAAAACAACAAAAATTGTTGAAACACGATTCAGTTTGATCAGATTGTAATGTAAGTGTGAAATTAAGTTGAAAGATTGAGTTTGCCAGCGTAATTGTAGACTTAGGAAGTGTGGGGGAGGAATATTTAAGTAACTACTAAAAAAAAAAATATATATATATATATATATAAATATATACACACTGCTCAAAAATAAAGGGAACACCCCAATAACACATCCTAGATCAGAATGAGTGAAATATTCTCATTGAATACTTTGTTCTGTACAAAGTTGAATGTGCCGATAACAAAATCACAAAAATCATCAATGGAAATCAAACTTATTAACCAATGGAGTCCTGGATTTGGAGTCACACACAAAATTAAAGTGGAAAACACACGACAGGCTGATCCAACTTTGATGTGATGTCCTTAAAACAAGTCAAATGAGGCTCTGTGTGTGTGTGTGTGTGTGTGTGTGTGTGTGTGGCCTCCACGTGCCTGTATGACCTCCCTACAATGCCTGGCAGCTCCTGATGAGGTGATGATGGTCTCCTGAGGGATCTCCTCCCAGACCTGGACTAAAGCATCCGCCAACTCCTGGACAGTCTGTGGTGCAACGTGACGTTGGTGGATGGAGCGAGACATGATGTCCCAGATGTGCTCAATCAGATTCAGGTCTGGGGAACGGGCGGGCCGGTGCAAAGCTTCAATGCCTTCATCTTGCAGGAACTGCTGACACTCCAGCCACATGAGGTCTAGCATTGTCCTGCATTAGGAGGAACCCAGGGCCAACCACACCAGCATATGGTCTCACAAGGGGTCTGAGGATCTCATCTCGGTACCTAATGGCAGTCAGGCTACCTCTGGCGAGCACATGGAGGGCAGTGCGGACCTCCAAAGAAATGCCACCCCACACCATTACTGACCCACTGCCAAACCGGTCATGCTGAAGGATGTTGCAGGCAGCAGATCGCTCTCCATGGCATCTCCAGACTCAGTCACGTCTGTCACAGGTGCTCAGTGTGAACCTGCTTTCATCTGTGAAGATCACAGGGCGCCTGTGGCGAATTTGCCAATCCTGGTGTTCTCTGGCAAATGCCAAGCGTCCTGCACGGTGTTGGGCTGTGAGCACAACCCCCATCTGTGGACGTCGGGCCCTCATACCATCCTCATGGAGTCGGTTTCTAACCGTTTGTGCAGACACATGCACGTTTGTGGCCTGCTGGAGGTCATTTTGCAGGGCTCTGGCAGCTCCTCCTGTTCCTCCTTGCACAAAGACGGAGGTAGCGGTCCTGCTGCTGGGTTGTTGCCCTCCTACGGCCTCCTCCACGTCTCCTGGTGTACCGGCCTGTCTCCTGGTAGCGCCTCCAGCCTCTGGACACTACGCTGACAGACACAGCAAACCTTCTTGCCACAGCTCACATTGATGTGCCATTCTGGATGAGCTGCACTACCTGAGCCACTTGTGTGGGTTGTAGAGTCCGTCTCCTGCTACCACGAGTGTGAAAGACCACCAACATTCAAAAGTGACCAAAACATCAGCCAGAAAGCAGAAAGGTGCTGAGAAGTGGTCTGTGGTCCCACCTGCAGAACCACTCCTTTATTGAGTGCGTCTTGCTAATCGCCAGTAATTTCCACCTGTTGTCTGTTCCATTTGCACAACAGCTGTGAAACTGATCGTCAGTGTTGCTTCCTAAGTGGACAGTTTGATTTATGTGGAGTTATATTGTGTTGTTTAAGTGTTCCCTTTATTTTTTTGAGCAGTTTATATACACACACACATTTTTTATATATATAAATAAAATATTACAATCACTGGCCACTTTATTGTTCAATTGCTTGTTAACACAAATAGCTAATCAGCCAATCACACGGCCGCAGCTCACTGCATTTAGGCCTGTAGAGGTGGTCAAGACGACTTGCTGAAGTGCAGACCGAGCATCAGAACGGGGAAGAAAGGGGATTTAAGGGACTTTGAACGTGGCGTGGTTGTTGGTGCCAGACGGGCTGGTCTGAGTATTTCAGAAACTGCTGATCTGCTGGGATTTTCACGCTCAACCATCTCTAGGGTTTACAGAGAACGGTCCAAAAAAGAGGAAATATCCAGTGAGCGGTCAGTTGTGTGGACGAAAATGCCTTGTTGATGTGAGAGGTCAGAGGAGAATGGGCAGACTGGTTCCAGATGATAGAAAGACAACAGGAACTCAAACAACCAACCAGAATCTCTGAGGAACGTTTCCAACACCTTGTTGAAAGTGTGGCACGAAGAATTAAGACAGTTCTGAAGGCAAAAGGGGTCCAACCTTTTACTAGCAAGGTGTATCTAATAAAGTGGCCCAGGAGTGTGTATATCTCACAGAAGTGAGTCCACCCCTCAGATTTCTGTAAATATTGTGTTCTATCTTTTGATGGGACGACTCTATAGAAATGAAACTTGGATATAAGTTAAAGTGGTCAGTGTGCAGCTTGTACAGCAGTGCAGATTTACTGTCCACTGAAAAGAACAACACACAGACATTAATGTCTAAACAGCAGCAGCACAAGTGAGTCCACCTCACAGTGAACACGTCCAGTTTGTGCTCAAAGTGTCACTATTCTGTGTGACCCCCATTATTATCTAGCACTGCCTGAACCCTCTTGGGCCTGGAATTCACCAGAGCTGCACAGGCTGCTACTGGAATCCTCTTCATGATGATATCACGGAGCTGGTGGATGTTCGACACCTTGTGCTGCTCCTCCTCCTTCTGCTTCTCTATTTAGAAGCCTTCATTAGGATTACAGTTGTGTGCAAAAGTTTTGGCGCCCCAGTCAAATGCCATATTTTCTTGATTTTTTTTAAACGAAAACAAGTGAAAACATCCTCTACAGGAAAAAGCAACACATAAGAAGTGTGGCCTGTCTGAAATCTGTCACATTTTATTTTCTATGTCTTATTTTTCTTCCAAATTTGTATTAATACATAAACTGTACACAAAAATTTGCAGAAAAAAAAAAATTCATATTTTAGTGTCTTCTCCTGCTTTTCAGTTAGAAAAATCAATCATTTTGACCAGGAACATCCAAACTTCGGCACATGACTGTATGTGCACTTATACAGAAAACGATGAAAACAACACAGACACAAACAAGAACACTGGCGCTTGTGTGGTTCAGTTCGTGCCTTTCACCTACAGACTGGCCTGCTACAGGCGGGGATCTTTATTTAGATGCTCGTCAGACTTCAAACACAATAAAACAAATAGCAGACTGCTGGAGCTGATTGGTATCTGAAACTCCCATCAAACAAACAAACAATCTGAAATGCATCGTTTCAACTCCTAAACTGGCTGAAACAGTAAACAACTGAATCGCAGCACCGTGGGGTTCAGTGCTATCTGCACTCAGTGTGAGAACAGCTGAAGAAAGTGGATCTTTTGGTTGGCTTTCCACAGTGAACCTTTATTTGCAGGTTGTGAGTTGCGTGAAATTCATTTTAGTTGCCTGCAACACATTTGATTGGCTACAGTGGTCACTTGTGTTTTTCCTGTTGTGTTATTCTGGCTGTACAATCATCTGCGATAATGCAGTTAAACTGGCTTCTCTAATTATTATCTCAGGAGAGGAGAAGTCAATGCTGCATGTGACTAAAGCTTGTAACTCGTCATTTCTGGCTTAAAAAAACAACAAATAAAATGTCGCCTCTGCTTGGAATTCTTATAGGAAAAGCCAGGAAGCGGTCCTGTCCTCTAGCGTTAAACAAGATTGCAGTAGTGTTTGCTTAAATCAGTCAACATATGGACACAGTAGTTGGTTAAATGTACATTATTGACCATAACGTTTGCTGTTTTGGGCAGCGGCGTCGCCTCACAGCAAGAAGGATCTGGGTTTGATTCCCCGACTGGGTATATCAGCGCCCCCCCCTACAGTACAGCAGCCCACTTTATCCTCCAAATATTACAACTTCATTCTCAGACTCTTATTTTTGTATTTTGTACTGTACTTTTATTAACAGTGGCCCTAAAACGCTGTAGTGGTAGGTGGACTGGTGGTGGACTGGTGGTGTCCAGGGTGTTTCCTGCCTTAATGACCGCTACACTTGGCTCCAGCACCCCCTGTAACCCATGAGGATGAGTGGATTGGAAAACACTTGTGTGTTTATGGTGTTTACCTTTTGCAAAGACAGCAAAGTTAAAAGTTATTTCCCATTTCAGTAGCATTAGCCAGCCAGCGTGTTCCTAACACTTGCTTTCATGGACTTTTCATGGACCATGTCTTTTCTCGTTTTGTAGTTTGATCAAAAATGATGTAATTTGCTCTCCGACTTTCTGCGTCCAGGCTTAATGTTTAGTATCTAGTTGCTTCTGAGTCACACAGTGTAAAATCAGCTTTAACCGAATGGTTTAAGACAGTTTGAGGCGGAGAACTTTGGGAACATGTGTAAGTCAATAACAAAGCAAGGTCTTAATTCAGAAGAACAGTGGGTGTCAGTAGGGTCAGACTGAGGGCCGGTGCATTAGGCGAATTTTGTTGTTTTAGGGGAAAGAACTGAGAGATCGTGAGGAATGGAATTGGAGCCGCTTTCAGAAAACACCACAGAGAAACAGGGAGATGGATCTGCGACCTCTGACTCTTTGTATCTTGGCGCTGTCCTGATTTCAGCCCTTGCCCAGCTTCTTGGAAAATTAAAATAGCATGGAAAGGTACAATCGGTCCCATCTCCTGGATACGACCTCAACCAAAGAACAGCAAACATCTGACATTTTTCATTCACAACAAAAACATGCGCTTCATGGAAAAGGCTTCAGTCCATCAGTGAAACAATACACTGAAGGATGATGAGGCTCATTCTTATATAACACTGACAGGGAAATTACACACACACACACACACACACACACACACACACACACGGCTGCTTATCCTTCTGGGTTGCGAGGGGAGCTGGAGCCCATCACAGCGTTCATTGCGCAGACGGCAGGACACACCCTGGGCAGGTGGCCAGTCCATCATAGGGCAGACACAGTCATACCTACGGGCGATTTAGTACCTCCAGTTGGCCTGACTGCCTGTCTTTGGACTGAGGTGGGGAGACCAGAGCACCTGGAGAAGACAAGGGGAAAACAGGTAAACCCCACTCAGAAAGGAACCTGGTCGCCTGGCCGGGGAATCGAACCCAGGCCCTTCTTGCTGTGAGGTGATAGTGCTACCCTCTGTAACCAGACTCAGAGTGTTTTGGTGTGAAATGACTGATTCTAGAGACTCAGACTTCTTTACAGTGGTGATGACAGGAACCAGGGTCGCCATGGCTACAACACAAATAGACATTTTATTTACCATCCAGACCCACCAGTGAACCCACGAGTCTGAGATTCATATGGAACATTGATCCTAGGAGCATATGGGTCGTTCAATGTACCCCAAAAAAGACCCAAAACATGTTTAAATCATGCTTGAACTTCTTTCTGTGGGCCCCCTAGTGGCCATTCCAGAATAGACACCAACTCAGGTATTTCAACTGAATATAATCAAGCAAAAATATTTGTACCTCTGTTATCAGATAAACTGCACTGTGTGGTGTAACGGGGAGCGAAGAGGCGGACACATATGCGGAGATAAGCAAGATTTATTATGGGCAAATCCAGGGTCATGGTCAAGATGGTCCAGGGTCATAGAGCCAACATGGATTGAACGGGGGGGCAGACATGACAGACCAACAAACAGGATCAAACAACACACAGTAACCAGAATAACCAACGAACAGCACGATCAAACAAAGCAAACAAAGACCAGCTAACACAAGGGGCAAACACAGGACTTACATACACATGGAAAATGAGGGACAGGTGGAAAATGGGTGGAGACAATCAGGGGCGGAGTCATGAAACAAGGGGGCTAAACCAAAACTTGAACACATGGACAGGACTGGGAGGGGCCAGTCGTGACATATGGTGCTTTAGTAAAGATAGTACAGTGTTCCCTCGCCACTTCGCGGTTCACCTTTTGCGGACTCGGTGCATCGCGGGTTTTCAAAAAATATTAATGGAAAAAATATATCGCGGATTTTCACTACTTCGCGGGTTTTCTGCGGAACTCAATCTGTGGAAAATATATATTTGATGAATTTTTACAATAAAAAAACCCCAAAATGTATAAAAAATATATTAAAAATCCTTTATTGTTAGAATTAATGTTATAAATCATAAAATATTACGATTTACAGTAAATAGCGCATATTTACTCAGTGGATGAATACACACCAAAAACGAGAAGCAGCATCGCCCGTCTGAGACGCTACTTGCCTACATGAGATTGTAAACAACACAGTAAGTGTAAAGGTACAACACATGCACGGAACAGTGTGGGAATGGTTATTAAGGGAATGGTTATTAAGGGAATGGGAAAGGTTCATGTAGTGTAAAAGTGTGGGGGAGGGTTTAATAGTTAAATAAATATAGCGTCCCTACTTCGCGGATTTTCGTTTATCGCGGGTGGTCCTGGAACATAACACCCGCGATAAACGAGGGAACACTGTAGTTCTATATGGAACCATGAACACTCAAAGAACCCTTGGGGTTAAAGGGTTCTTTGCATCCAAAAAATGGCTCTTCAGACTTATTGCAAATGTGCTGTAGACGGTTCTATACAGAACCATTTTCAACAAGGTTCTATATAGCACCCAAAATGGTTCTCTTCTAGTTAAGGTGTCAAGCTTGTAACAAAAGAAGAACGGTTTTGGGTGCTTCGTATATAGAACCCTTTTTAAAAATTTCACGCTCATTGTCCATCAATCTGAAGAACCTTCTCATGATACAAAGAACCCTTTAATCATGCAAATGCTTCATTGAGTGTTCATGGTTCTATATAGGACCATTTTCTTTACTAAAGAACCCTTGAAACACCCTCTAAGAGTTTAGGACACTGGTGTGAAATGCGGTGATGAGCTGCTAGTGAGTAATTAGGAGGATGAAGGGGCAGGTGTGAGAACTCCCACTGTGAAAAACTATTCACACCTCTCTACAACGACGGCCGTGCTGAGATGAAATGGTCAACTGCAGATTTCTGCACATCCAACAATCCTGAACAACTGACACAATAAACATACAGAATTTATATGATAAAAGCTCTTAGAAATGCCAACAAAAGCCAGCATCTGGGGGGGGGGGGGGGGGGGGGGGGGGGGGGGTGTGTTAGTGCCCATGGCAGGGGTAACTTGCACATCTGTGAAGGCCCCATTAATGCTGAAAGGTACATACAGGTTTTGGAGCAACATCTGCTGCCATCCAAGCAGCGTCTTTTTCAGGGAGACCGGTCTTCATCCAGACCGGTCTCCCATTGAAAATGTGTGGCGCATTATGAAGCGCAAAATATGACAACGGAGAATCATCGTATTCTGTTTTTATTTATGTTTTACATCACTGGACATCACTTCACTGGAATTGGGGTTGTATTTAAATAAATGACTGAATATTTCGTTTAGTGGTAACGCTTTGAAACCGGTACAATTTTGGCTCATTTTGAGCAGAACTCAAATGCTAGCTAGGACATGACTAGCAGACACAGCATTGAACACAAAACCATCATATTTTTATTAAAACACTCAAAAGTTTACTTAACTGCAGAAAATCTGGTCAGAATTTCTTAAATGTTCCACGCTGATTTTTTAGACTTTGGGACACTTACTTTGAAACAATGGGATCTAACTGCTCAACATTGTCATGCGCTCGGATTCAGCCTCGCAAGACAGGGACTCCAATTCCCAGAATCCTTTGGAGTCTCACGTGACTTCATACTCCCCACCCCGCTCCTGGCAGAGATTCAAGGGCAGACACAGTCATACCTACGGGCGATTTAGTACCTCCAGTTGGCCTGACTGCCTGTCTTTGGACTGAGGTGGGGAGACCAGAGCACCTGGAGAAGACAAGGGGAAAACAGGTAAACCCCACTCAGAAAGGAACCTGGTCGCCTGGCCGGGGAATCGAACCCAGGCCCTTCTTGCTGTGAGGTGATAGTGCTACCCTCTGTAACCAGACTCAGAGTGTTTTGGTGTGAAATGACTGATTCTAGAGACTCAGACTTCTTTACAGTGGTGATGACAGGAACCAGGGTCGCCATGGCTACAACACAAATAGACATTTTATTTACCATCCAGACCCACCAGTGAACCCACGAGTCTGAGATTCATATGGAACATTGATCCTAGGAGCATATGGGTCGTTCAATGTACCCCAAAAAAGACCCAAAACATGTTTAAATCATGCTTGAACTTCTTTCTGTGGGCCCCCTAGTGGCCATTCCAGAATAGACACCAACTCAGGTATTTCAACTGAATATAATCAAGCAAAAATATTTGTACCTCTGTTATCAGATAAACTGCACTGTGTGGTGTAACGGGGAGCGAAGAGGCGGACACATATGCGGAGATAAGCAAGATTTATTATGGGCAAATCCAGGGTCATGGTCAAGATGGTCCAGGGTCATAGAGCCAACATGGATTGAACGGGGGGGCAGACATGACAGACCAACAAACAGGATCAAACAACACACAGTAACCAGAATAACCAACGAACAGCACGATCAAACAAAGCAAACAAAGACCAGCTAACACAAGGGGCAAACACAGGACTTACATACACATGGAAAATGAGGGACAGGTGGAAAATGGGTGGAGACAATCAGGGGCGGAGTCATGAAACAAGGGGGCTAAACCAAAACTTGAACACATGGACAGGACTGGGAGGGGCCAGTCGTGACATATGGTGCTTTAGTAAAGATAGTACAGTGTTCCCTCGCCACTTCGCGGTTCACCTTTTGCGGACTCGGTGCATCGCGGGTTTTCAAAAAATATTAATGGAAAAAATATATCGCGGATTTTCACTACTTCGCGGGTTTTCTGCGGAACTCAATCTGTGGAAAATATATATTTGATGAATTTTTACAATAAAAAAACCCCAAAATGTATAAAAAATATATTAAAAATCCTTTATTGTTAGAATTAATGTTATAAATCATAAAATATTACGATTTACAGTAAATAGCGCATATTTACTCAGTGGATGAATACACACCAAAAACGAGAAGCAGCATCGCCCGTCTGAGACGCTACTTGCCTACATGAGATTGTAAACAACACAGTAAGTGTAAAGGTACAACACATGCACGGAACAGTGTGGGAATGGTTATTAAGGGAATGGTTATTAAGGGAATGGGAAAGGTTCATGTAGTGTAAAAGTGTGGGGGAGGGTTTAATAGTTAAATAAATATAGCGTCCCTACTTCGCGGATTTTCGTTTATCGCGGGTGGTCCTGGAACATAACACCCGCGATAAACGAGGGAACACTGTAGTTCTATATGGAACCATGAACACTCAAAGAACCCTTGGGGTTAAAGGGTTCTTTGCATCCAAAAAATGGCTCTTCAGACTTATTGCAAATGTGCTGTAGACGGTTCTATACAGAACCATTTTCAACAAGGTTCTATATAGCACCCAAAATGGTTCTCTTCTAGTTAAGGTGTCAAGCTTGTAACAAAAGGAACGGTTTTGGGTGCTTCGTATATAGAACCCTTTTTAAAAATTTCACGCTCATTGTCCATCAATCTGAAGAACCTTCTCATGATACAAAGAACCCTTTAATCATGCAAATGGTTCATTGAGTGTTCATGGTTCTATATAGGACCATTTTCTTTACTAAAGAACCCTTGAAACACCCTCTAAGAGTTTAGGACACTGGTGTGAAATGCGGTGATGAGCTGCTAGTGAGTAATTAGGAGGATGAAGGGGCAGGTGTGAGAACTCCCACTGTGAAAAACTATTCACACCTCTCTACAACGACGGCCGTGCTGAGATGAAATGGTCAACTGCAGATTTCTGCACATCCAACAATCCTGAACAACTGACACAATAAACATACAGAATTTATATGATAAAAGCTCTTAGAAATGCCAACAAAAGCCAGCATCTGGGGGGGGGGGGGGTGGGGGGTGGTGTGTTAGTGCCCATGGCAGGGGTAACTTGCACATCTGTGAAGGCCCCATTAATGCTGAAAGGTACATACAGGTTTTGGAGCAACATCTGCTGCCATCCAAGCAGCGTCTTTTTCAGGGAGACCGGTCTTCATCCAGACCGGTCTCCCATTGAAAATGTGTGGCGCATTATGAAGCGCAAAATATGACAACGGAGAATCATCGTATTCTGTTTTTATTTATGTTTTACATCACTGGACATCACTTCACTGGAATTGGGGTTGTATTTAAATAAATGACTGAATATTTCGTTTAGTGGTAACGCTTTGAAACCGGTACAATTTTGGCTCATTTTGAGCAGAACTCAAATGCTAGCTAGGACATGACTAGCAGACACAGCATTGAACACAAAACCATCATATTTTTATTAAAACACTCAAAAGTTTACTTAACTGCAGAAAATCTGGTCAGAATTTCTTAAATGTTCCACGCTGATTTTTTAGACTTTGGGACACTTACTTTGAAACAATGGGATCTAACTGCTCATCATTGTCATGCGCTCGGATTCAGCCTCGCAAGACAGGGACTCCAATTCCCAGAATCCTTTGGAGTCTCACGTGACTTCATACTCCCCACCCCGCTCCTGGCAGAGATTCAAGTCTCCTGATTATTAAGGACGTCCACCTGAACTTTATCATGAGACCCTAAGGTCGGGTTATTTAAGCCCTGACTGAGCACTACGACAATGCGAAGTATTGTTCTGCCGAACCCTGCTGAGCATTTTGGATTGTGCCGTTTGTTTCTCGTGTTGGATATTTGTCTATTTGTACTTCGCTCGGACTGGGATCACGATTTTGGTGTCGCTCTTTGTCTTTCGATAATTGTGTCATTTGTTTACTACGCTGATCTCCGATCTTACAAACATGTGGCCATGAGGGTCAGGGATGCAGCCTCACTTCCTGCTCTAAAATGCAGAAGCATGGCTAAAATAAGGCTCTGCCTACTGACAAACAAATTTAAGTTTTTTTAAGTTTTTATTTAAAAATTAAACTCATTAAAAATCTACATTTTTCAACTTTGCATCTTAACCGCTTTATCACTGGTAAATATAGAATAGTTCAGAGGAAATCTCAGTTGTCACAATTGGCCCCTCCCAGTCCTGTCCACGTGCCTTCTTTGTTTTGATTCCCAGTCCAGCCCCCTTGTTTTCTGACTCTGCCGCTGATTGTTGGCACCTGTGTTTCAACCCGTGTCCCATTATTCCTAGTTGGCCCTCGTGTATTTAAGCCCTTTGTTTGCCCCTTGTTTTCGTTGGTCTTTGTTTGATCGTGCTGTATATTTGTTGGATGTTTTGTTTGCTAGTGTTTTGTTATTCCTGCCTCTGTTGTGTATTTCAGTGTTTGTTTCAATATGTCCATCCCACCTTATCTCCGTGTTGGTTATTTGAACCTGGACCGTTTCGACCATGACCCTGGATTTGCCCTGAATAAATCTCGCTTCTCAGCACATGCATCCGTCTCATCACTCCACGTTAAAAGTTGTGCATTACATATTTACTTAGATGTAGTTCCATATTTACAGAATTTGCACCGTATAATTAAGAATTAAGATTACATTCAGTATCGAGAGGTTTGAGTCTGCACTTCTGATTTTTTTTTGTACAAAAACATTCCAAAAATTTAAATGATATTTCTCAAAATATGATCTCCTTTTCTATTTAAACACGTGTGGTACACATCGAAAGTTTAGACTCCATAATTTCCACACTCTCCACCAGTTTCAATCAGAGACAGCTCAGAAGAACTTACAGAAAACTCACACCAACATGCTCTGATCTTATTGAAGCACTTCACTGCTCAGTTTTTCCTCAATACTGTTCAAAGCCTGAGACACGTCCGAAGGCTCTGACCTGCAGTGGAAAGCGCTTTATCTCAGTCATATGAGGCAGATTTGCTTGCGCACAAACCTTCTCTGCTGCAGGGAGGGCAGTCGGGTCGCTGCTGAGTCCACCGCTTCATAATGAAACAAACGTCAGAATCTAGATCCTGGTTCATCTTCAGGGCAGTGCAGAGCTCATTAGCACTGTTAGTCTGAGAACTACACCTACTTATCAGCCTCTCTTTCCCATTCACCATTTTCCTGAAATTTAACCTTTTCTGTGATTTTAACCTTGAGGTTTAAGATGTATAAAAAAAATGAACATTAATATCATTAATACTATAACAACATCATTAACCCCATGGAAACAAGTGCCTCCCTGATGACCTGTTCTGAGAATTTGCTGAGACTCAGGAGTTACAGCACATGGACTTTCACGTTGGCCAGAGTGAAACATACCCGCATGTAGAATCCCAGTATTTTGTAACCTACCATGTTTCCTATGACCGTAAAAGATAGGCAAGGCTTTATTGCTGAATGCACCGTTTTCAAGTCAACGCAGTTGAGATTGATTGGTAAGAGCTTATTAAATCGATTTATAGATTATAGGGCAACTATAAAGCACAAATAATGTGTGACAAATTTCTGTTTTTGTTCAAAAGTGTACAAAGCCAATTCCAAAATTTGGGACAGTAAGTACAATCAATATAAAAAGCAAAATGTTACTTTGACCTGTTTGTGAATGAAAACAATACATTTTTTATATAATCAACCAATACATTTTTTTGTAAATATATGCCTTTTTTTAAATTGATGCCTGCAATATGTTCCAAAAGAGCTGAGATGTTTTATTTAAGATTTAAAAATTGCATCTTGCAACCCTGCTTCGATGTCACGGTTGGCTCCTCCCAGTCCTGTCCATGTGCTCATGTTTTGGTTTTGTATCTCCGCCCCTGATTGTTATCACCTGTCCCTCATTGTTCCGTGTATTTAAGCCCTGTGTTTGCCCCTTCCGTTTGCCAGTCTTTGTACCTTTTGTATTGTATCTTTGTATCATTGTATCGTTGTACCTGGTCTTTGTTTGTGTTGGTTCTGGTTGTTTTCGTCATGTCTTACCCTCGATCTGTCCGTGTCGGCTCATTGACCCTGGACTGTTCTGACTACGACCCTGGATTTGCCCGTAATAAATCTCGCTTATCTCCGCGTATGCGTCCGCCTCCTCGCTCCCCCTTACAGAAAGACTGGCCACCACAGGACGCAGCAGGTAAGCGAGACTCCGGCATGTGGTTGTTCCGTTGAGACGAAACTCCGGCTGTTTCAAAGCAGCCCGAGTTCGCCGTGTCCCAACGCCACCAAGCCGGAGACAGCAAATCCCCTGGCGCTGAGGGAACACGAGCGTCTCGTCGGTCCCGCAAGAAAGCGGAGGGCCTTCCCGCCTTGTGTCTGGGCGACGAGAGCTCAGGTAAGCGCCTTGGGTCTGCCCGTCTTGAGCGCCACTGCAGGGAGGAGCGACCTGCAGTGCAAGACGGTGTCAGACGGCAGGAGCATTCAGATGACCCGTTTTTTGGTACACGGCTCGTTCGCAAGCGTCACTGCGAGCTGCCAATCGCTCGAGTGAGCTTTGGGAACGGCCGAGTGGGTCCAGTATCTGTGGGTTCCTCCAGGTTGGAGCAGAGGTCCCCAGCCCGAAAGCTTGATCCCGTGGCCGCACCCCGCGGCACTTCTGATCCCGTGGCCGCACCCCGCGGCACTTCTGATCCCGTGGCCGCACCCCGCGGCACGCCTGCGCCTCCGGACCCGCCGCCAGTCGCCGCGCCTCCGGCCCCGCCGCCAGTCGCCGCGCCTCCGGACCCGCCGCCAGTCGCCGCCTGCCTCCGGACCCGCCGCCTGCCTCCGCGGACGTCGCAGCAGGCCCCGCGCCTGCCTCCGCGGACGTCGCAGCAGGCCCCGCGCCTGCCTCCGCGGACGTCGCAGCAGGCCCCGCGCCTGCCTCCGCGGACGTCGCAGCAGGCCCCGCGCCTGCCTCCGCGGACGTCGCAGCAGGCCCCGCGCCTGCCTCCGTGGACGTTACATCCCCTTTGTTCCCTCCCATCCCGCCCTCATCAGTGTCTGTTCCCCCTGGGCCCTCCGTTTCTGTCCCTGTTCCCTGTGGTCCTTCTGTGCCTCCTGTGTCTGTTTGCGTTCCTTTGTTTCTGCCTTGTTCAGTCCCTGGTTTTGTCCTGTTCCCTACTGTTGTGTCTGTCTCGGTTCCCGTTCCTGTTGTGGTTCCCGTTCCTGTGTCTCCTTTTGTTTCTGTTCCTGTTTCTGTTTCTGTCCCTGTTTCTGTTCCTGTGTCTGTCCTGGTGCCTGTTCCCCTGTCTTTTGCGTGGTCTGTTGTTCGTTCTTGTTTTCCTCGTCCTGTGTCTCCGGTCGTCTCTCGTTCGGCGTCGTTTTGTGTTGTGCCTCCTCGTCCTCCCTCCGTTTTTTGTCCTCGTTCTGTTTCGTCTGTTCCTGTGTCTGGTGTGTCTCCGTCTGTGTCTCTTCCTGTGCCTTGTGGTTCTGTTCCTGTGCCTTGTGGTTCTGCCTCTGTGCCCGTTTCTGCCTCTGTGCCCGTTTCTGCCTCTGTGCCCGTTTCTGCCTCTGCTCTAGCTTCGGTGTCTGTGCCTGTTTAGTTTAGTTTTGTCTTTCTCTGGGTTTCGCTTTTTTGTTGGGTTGTTTTGTTCTGTGTGGCACGCCCGGTGTGCGTGCCTTTGGGGGGGGGTTCTGTCACGGTTGGCTCCTCCCAGTCCTGTCCATGTGCTCATGTTTTGGTTTTGTATCTCCGCCCCTGATTGTTATCACCTGTCCCTCATTGTTCCGTGTATTTAAGCCCTGTGTTTGCCCCTTCCGTTTGCCAGTCTTTGTACCTTTTGTATTGTATCTTTGTATCATTGTATCGTTGTACCTGGTCTTTGTTTGTGTTGGTTCTGGTTGTTTTCGTCATGTCTTACCCTCGATCTGTCCGTGTCGGCTCATTGACCCTGGACTGTTCTGACTACGACCCTGGATTTGCCCGTAATAAATCTCGCTTATCTCCGCGTATGCGTCCGCCTCCTCGCTCCCCCTTACATTCGACATAAAAGAAGCATCTAGGAAAAGCAAAGAGAGACATTGTTATGGGCAAGGATCTTGGTTGAGACTCTTCACTCTGCCAAAAAAAAAGCTTAAAATTAAACAGTTTAAAAATACTGCAATTCTAAGGATTTTAGATTTAGTTCATTTTCTACAGTGCATAATATCAATTGATCCAGAGAAAAAAACATCGAGAAATCTCTTTGCATAAAGGGCAAGGCCAAAAACCATAAATTAATGAGCATGACTTCTGACCCCTCAGATGGCACTGCGTTAAAAAAAAAGGCACGTTTCTGCACTGGACGTCACCACGTAGACTTGGGAATACTTTGACAAACCACAACGTTGTTCATCCACAAATTAAAGTTAAGACTTTACTGTGCACAGTGGAAGTCATATCAACATCTAGAAATGACTTCTCTGGGCTTGAGATCATCTGAAATGGACTGATGATCAGTGGAAACATGTACTGGTCAACCTTTCAGATTGTTTATGAAAATAATGGACATTGTGTTGTCCAGGCCCATGAAAAAAAGAAGAACCATCCACATTGTTACCAGTGTAAAGTTCAAAATCACTCAAGGTGTAGGGGAGTATTCTGCTGGCTCTGAAGGCACCATTAATACTGAATACATTCTGGAGCAACGTACGCTGCCTTTCAGATGCCATGTTTTTCAGGGACATCAATCCTTATTTTAACATCAAAGAACATTGATGTTATTTAGGTCAAAATGTGCCAAAGGCATAACACAAAAACGGCAAAAAGGTCCACTTTCAAAACGGGATAAGTTTATATCTTTAGTCCCCAAACATTTATTAAGAGCTGTTAAAAAGAAAGGTGATGTAATACAGTAGTAAATTAAATCTAATGCCGATTGCACTTTTAAATATTTGCAGATTGGTTGAAACTGCTAATTAATAGCTATAAAAAGGAAAAAAAATATTACACATTAAATAAAATACTACAAAGATAAATACAAAAACTAAGCAGAACTGGAATTAAATGTGATACATTTTCAAATGTTTCTTAAAAGCACAGACTGACTATTCAGACTATTCAGTTGAGAAAAGGCCACTTTCTATAATTTATGCAGAACCCAAACCACAGACATTAGCATTATCTTCCAGTACAAAACTAAAGAAGTTAACTTCAGACATCAAACTTGGCTGATTGACCACATTCAGGGTAAAAGGTGGGAAACCGTTAATTAGATTTTTTGTCTTCCTTTAATTTATTAGTTTTGTTATAAGTTCTATCCAACTGGCTAGACTGTCTGAGAATGGCCCTAGCTGACCTCGTCTGGCCCACCAGGTCTCCGGGTTCGTCAGGCCTGTATCCCCGTTTAACAGTGTAATCATTAACACACCCTACATTAGCCAAGATCATGGCGGTCCCACAGCCCACCAGAACACACAGACATAAATCTGTCCCTGCAGGGCTGGGCTGTGGACAGGCTCTCAGCTGGGCACTGGGAAAATGGGCATTTATTTGAGAAAGAGGCTCCGGCACCCATCTCTAACGGGAATGAAGGTAACCTTCTGGAACAGAGCGCAGGCTAGGGGTCCATATGGCCCCGTGTGTTTCTGCTTACGCTGAACTTTCCCAGCAGTTCCCAGCCCTATCTGTTCCAGACCAGAAATTTGGAACGATACATATCATTAAAAAACGTGCAGATGCTCCAGATGTTGATTATTTTTGTGTTGGGCCGTACTGAATGATGTATTACTTAATCCTTTCCCATTACTTAATATCTGATATTATTCAGAAGTGTTTGGGTCCTTCATCTCTCTGCTTTGCCCTTTCACTGCCAAAAACTATCTGCATTTTCATGATTCATGAACTAGGCGCTAATGCTTAAATACAACTGAGAGGACATATATATACATACATATATATATATATATATATACATACATATATATATATATACATACATATATATATATATACATATATATATATATACACATATATATATATATACATACATATATATATATATATACATACACATATATATATATATATATACATACATATATATATATATATATACATACATATATATATATATATATACATACATATATATATATATATACATATATATATATATATATATATATATATATATATATATATATATATATATATATATATATATATATATATAAAACTTTAAAAGTTTAACAAAAGTTAATTTATTTTCTTTAAAAAGTTACTACTTACCTTCATTACAACTTCCATTCTTTTTCAGACGACTCCTTTTCAGTTTCTCAATTAAATCTACATGGATATTCTTCAGGTTCAGGGATACGAGTTCAGTCTTAGAAGTTGGTTCAGCATTTTTACAATCCTAGTTGCAAATTTAGACTCGTTACTCCATAAAACGTTACTCAACAAATATATAGTACTCTACAAAGGCCACTCTTGTTTAATGAAATGATTTGATTAGTTGCTGTTAATTCTTCGCATTCAGGGTTTCTAGATTTCTATAACCGTCGTTCTGACTTTTTCAAGTATTTATGCATCTTCATGAGCAGCATTAACTGGGCTGAATTTGAATTTGAGTAGGACTCACATGAAGCACCAACAAAGACCTAGGCTTAAACTAACAAGTCTAAAGTAAAATATACATTATAATTATATATCAGTACAAAAATGTTATTACTAAATATACAATGTACAACATTACATATAAATGATTCATACATCTTATGTCCAATTAGTACATTGACTAATGCATTTTCCTATAATAATAATAATAATAATAATAATAATAATAATAATAATAATAATAATAATAATAATAATGTTGTGTATTATTTTCATGATAAAGATCCTTTATAGAACCTTTCGAAATTGTTCTAAATAAAAAAAAAATTGTTGCTAGAAACTTTTCTTGGTGGCTTCACGTTTCTAAAAAATACCATTTGGAGTAGCCCTTTGTAGATAATCTCATCCTAACCCTCACCCCGGCCCTAATCATAATCCTAACCTTCACCTCAATCTAAAACCTAATCCTAACCCTCACCACAGCGTTAGTCTTAAATCTCCCTTCCTAATCCAGTGGAGCTCCAGGTCCAGGATGGTGTCAGTGTGTCTATAACAGCTTGTCGAGGATGTTGATGGCGTGTATTAAACCCGTTACGTGTTCAGTTCCTCTCACCAAATAAAGTGACGAGTTTTTATTTATGTACCTAAAAGTCTCTTGATGACCTACTGAAAGTCCACTGCTGCTACACTGATGTGTTGTGGATGTTACTGAGAGTCTGTTACTGAGTTTATTTCATTTAAAAAGGACACGCAAAATGTCGTGTCACCAAAACTTGGTTCTGTGCACCACCAAAAAGAGTTCAGGTACCAAGATCTAGAACTTGTTTTGGTACAATATAGAACCCTTGTCCTAAGAACGCATACAGAACCCTTTGTAGTTGGAAAATGAGTTGGCTGCGAGTTTAATTACAGGATAATGAAGATGCCGAGGGTCCTGGTGAGCGAGCTGTTGAGCTGCTCTTTAGGCTACATGTTCTGTGTGCGTGCGGTTTCTCCAGATGGCAGTGCTGTCGGCGTGTTGACAGTAGTTAGTCTACGATCTGTGGAATGCTTTGTAGCTCTCTTGGGTTTCTAAGCAGCTCCTGCTATTGAGTGGAATATAAATGATAGTGACAAATAACCTTATAAATCCAGATTGAGTCATCCTGACCTTTCAGAGCCCCCTTTCCCCCGCAGCCCACAGACACGGAGAAGACTTCACCGCACTCCGCTTAGCCGCTCAATTTATTTTTACAGTGTTTTTGACTGTACGCAATGAAAAACCCTGATTCACCGCTTTACTGAACTGTGACTGCCACCCACATTAAGACGGTACATTCGAAACGCATCGATGATATTTAATGTCACAGTCTAATGAATGATTCTTAAAGGCTCTTTAACCAAGGACTGGCCAGTAGTGTTCTTCACCGAGAGCACGTCGCACTGATCTGGACACAATGGTTAAAGTGATATGACGCATTCTGTAAATAGAGCAAAAAGCACATGCAAGTCATAGGTAGAGTAATAACTGGCATAGCTGTGAGTAAATTTTCTGGAATTGAAAGTTTTATGTGTGACAACACAAAGCTTAAGGAGTTTAAAATGGAAAGCCAGTGGTTCATTGGAGTAAGAACGCTGTATTTTGGCTGCGACAAGCAGGTTTTGTTCTCCTTCCTTAACTGAGAACTGGCTGAAGAGCTTGCGCCCTGTTGGAGTTTGATTAGACCATGAACTGGGGACTTTTGCAGTGCGGCAGCAGAGGTTAATCAGGATGTGAGCTGGGGACTTTGCACCATGACAGGGGAGCTCGGTCACTTTTCACTGCGACAGCAGTTTGAATGGGCTGAGAGTGTGTGGTTGTGTGTCTGTGTGGTCGTTTGTATACTTTGCTTGCGGTCATTAGTATTTGTAGCGTGTCTACAAGCTCAGTCACTTTTCACTGTGATGTAGTTTGACTGGGCAGTGACTCAGGGAGTTTGCACCATGACAGCAGGGTTCAATTAAGCTGTGAGCTGGGAACTTTGCTTTGTGTCAGCGAAGACTGACTGCCCCACAAGCTGAGTGGCTTTTCAGCCCAACAGCAGAGTTGGACTGTGCCGTGGGCCAGGACACTTCTCACCATGACTGTTTGATTTGCATGATGACTTGGGACGTTTCTCTGAGTTTGACTGGGCCATGAGCTGCGACACTAACCAAGACAGTGGAGTTCGATTGGCGCCGTGAACTGGGACGATTCTCATTGTGATAGTGGAGTTTGACTGGGCCATGAACTGGGACACCTCACCATGACAGCAGTTTGATTGGGTTTTGAGCGGGGACATTCCTCACCATGACAGCACAGTTTGGCTAGGCCATGACAACGGAGTTTGACTGGACTCTGTGCTGGGACATCTCTCACCATGACAGCGGAGTATGATCGGGCCGTGAACCAGGACGCTTCTTACAACACCAGCACAGTTTAATTGGGCCATGAGCCGGGACACCTCTTACCACGACAGTGGGGTTTGAAGGGGCCACAAGCCATTACAATTCTCACTGTGATAGAGGTTGATTGGGCTGAGAGACATGGTGGGAAATTCACACTGTGACAGTTGAGTTTAACTACACAGCAGGTCAGGGACTCAGAGTTTCACTAGACTATATATCCAAAAAAGATATCCAGACAGCCCTTCTAAAAAGTGAATTCAGTTACTTTATGGTGACCCATTGCTGACACAGGGTTAGGGGGCTCAAATGTATAATCATCATTCAAAACACATTTAATTGGTTTTATTAGAATCCACCTTGAAAACAAGAACAGGTGAAATAGGAAAACAGACTAGGAACAAAACAGAGAACAGAACTGAACCAACAAACGAGAAAATGAGAAGAAGGAACCAGGGCTACCAAACAGTCAGAGCAAATAATGCTCAGAAACGTAACAAGACAAGGGCAAGGAGTATATGTATAGTCATATGTATAGACAAGGAGTATATTGCAGACTTACATATTACAGATTGTTGCATTTGGATAAGTTGAAAAAATTGGTTTATTTATCACCTCAAAAAAATAACGGGAACACAAACACAATATAACTCCAAGTAAATCAAACTTAATGTTGTGTAAATGGAACAGACAACAACAGGTGGAAATCACTGGCGATTAGCAAGACACACTCAGTAAAGGAGTGGTTCTGCAGGTGGGACCACAGACCACTTCTCAGTACCTTTCTGCTTTCTGGCTGATGTTTTGGTCACTTTTGAATGTTGGTGCTGCTTTCACACTCGTGGTAGCAGGAGACGGACTCTACAACCCACACAAGTGGCTCAGGTAGTGCAGCTCATCCAGGATGGCACATCAATATGAGCTGTGGCAAGAAGGTTCGCCGTGTCTGTCAGCGTAGTGTCCAGAGGCTGGAGGTGCTACCAGGAGACAGGCCAGTACACCAGGAGACGTGGAGGAGGCCGTAGGAGGGCAACAACCCAGCAGCAGGACCGCTACCTCCGTCTTTGTGCAAGGAGGAACAGGAGGAGCTGCCAGAGCCCTGCAGAATGACCTCCAGCAGGCCACAAATGAGCATGTGTCTGCACAAACGGTTAGAAACCGACTCCATGAGGATGGTATGAGGGCCCGACGTCCACAGATGGGGGTTGTGCTCACAGCCCAACACCGTGCAGGACGCTTGGCATTTGCCAGAGAACACCAGGATTGGCAAATTCTCCACTGGTGCCCTGTGATCTTCACAGATGAAAGCAGGTTCACACTGCGCACGTGTGACAGACGTGACAGAGTCTGGAGACGCCGTGGAGAGCGACCTGCTGCCTGCAACATCCTTCAGCATGACCGGTTTGGCAGTGGGTCAGTAATGGTGTGGGGTGGCATTTCTTTGGGCACAGCCCTCCATCTGCTCGCCAGAGGTAGCCTGACTGCCATTAGGTACCGAGAAGAGATCCTCAGACCCCTTGTGAGACCATATGCTGGTGTGGTTGGCCCTGGGTTCCTCCTAATGCAGGACAATGCTAGACCTCATGTGGCTGGAGTGTCAGCAGTTCCTGCAAGATGAAGGCACTGAAGCTATGGACCGGCCCGCCCGTTCCCCAGACCTGAATCTGATTGAGCACATCTGGGACATCATGTCTCGCTCCATCCACCAACGCCACGTTGCACCACAGACTGTCCAGGAGTTGGCGGATGCTTTAGTCCAGGTCTGGGAGGAGATCCCTCAGGAGACCATCCGCCACCTCATCAGGAGCATGGCCAGGCGTTGTAGGGAGGTCATACAGGTACGTGGAGGCCACACACACACACACACACACACACACACACACACACACACACACACACACACACACACAACACTGAGCACTCATTTGACTTGTTTTAAGGACATCACATCAAAGTTGGATCAGCCTGTCGTGTGTTTTTCCACTTTAATTTTGTGTGTGACTCCAAATCCAGGACTCCACTGGTTAATAAATTTGATTTCCATTGATTTTTGTGATTTTGTTGTCGGCACATTCAACTTTGTACAGAACAAAGTATTCAATGAGAATATTTCACTCATTCAGATCTAGGATGTGTTATTGGAGTGTTCCCTTTATTTTTTTGAGCAGTGTGTATATAAATTTTAATCTCCCAGAAAACCTTGTGTAAAGTTAGCATTTTGGAGAAACAAGAGAAAAAAAAAAAAACCCCACACACACCTTTACTTTTAATGTAAATCAATGGAACCAGACTCACCTCCTTCCCCTCCCCTGATCATATATAATCAACATATCTTATCAGCCTTCACTCTCTGACCAATCTGCTTTTAGCTGCAGTGCAGTGAGCTGGACTTTATTACAGTCATCTCCAAGACTCCATTTTACACTTGGAATTTCTGACCACCTCCATGCAACTGTTTGTTGATTAAGTGGTTTTATTTTTAGTTGATTTTAATTGTTTTCTTGGTAAATTGTCATTTGTTTTATTCCTTACTTTTTTTTTTACCATTACCATTTTATTAGATGTTTTTTAGCTCATTTTTGTTATTAACTGTTTTATTCATTCATTCTTGATACTAATCCACTAAACAGTTTTATTTGATTACTTTGATTTGTTAATATTTTTGTCTTAAAGTTTCCTTTTTTTGTTTTAATTTTTGAAGAAAAAACATTTTCTATACTTTTATTATCACAGATTTATGAGCATTGTTTTGTATAATGCTCAGTTATGTCATAATTTGCAGAAAGGTTGATTGATAGCATTTAGTACATGAATTTGGCATCATGTTGCTGTGGGCAAGTGCCAGGAAACAGCGTCTACTCCTGTTTTACAAGGCCGCAACGAGATGAAAGGTGGGGAGTTTAAACACAGTGGAAGCTGGAGCTGCAGATATTACACAGCTCAAGCTTCCTCTTTAAAACAGTTCAGCAGTGCACTTTAAACCACCTGCTCATCTTCAGAAAACGCACCTCACTGCTGAAGGCTGAGGTTCTTTTAAGGCACCTTAACGACAGTGAAGTAAACAACAAAACAAACGATCGGACCTGGAACTCGTTTTAGCCGACACATGAGCCATTAAATATGCCTGGATATCCCAAAAGGTAAGTCGTTTTCATACACTTAAATTTGAAATATCTATTTTAAGACCTTTCTGCACAGATTTCTCTGGGTTATCTGAGTATTTTAATAATGTTATGCACAGTAAATGGAGCGATCTTACAATAATAAACACTGTTCTTAAACTGTTGGACACAGTTTTTCATGATTGCTCATTTTATAACCAATCATGGTAGCATCACCTGCTGGGAGGCAGACCTAAGTGCAGGACGGCAGGGCGGCGGACCCGAGTGCAGAGAGGGAAACGCATTTAAATGAGTTTATTGAGTCGATAGAATGGGAGTTTAGTGAATGCGCATGTTGGACTTGAGGTGACCCAGAGACAAATTGTATTGGTCCAAGGAGTTACTGCTGTGCCACCGGGAAGCACAAGCAAAAACGGGAAAAACAATGAAGGGTAAACAAAAAAGGTGGGAAAAAGGCAAACAAAAGGGGACACTGAACGCAGCACTCAGAAGCTAAACTAGAAAAGTGAAATAAAATTAAAATAAATCACTTTCTCTATAATTATGAGAGAAAGATCAACTTTACGTTAGACCTGTTTGCTCTTCACGGAGCAAACAACTTTTGTACAGCTGGGAGCCATTTGTTGCTCAAGGCTTGTTTTGGTTTTTAAGTGGTTTTGGGGCAATTTCTCTCTTTCCTTTTTGTTTTTCAATTAAATACCCACATGGGCTGTGTACCATACTGGCCACCCCTCTACATAGGTGTGACAAAGGGCTGCTGTTTGCCACAGGCCTTAAGTAGAGGAGTTCACAGCTGTGCCAGGTTAGGCCTAATCAGCCTGAGGGCTTCTGGGAATTGGAGTTCCCTGAACTTACGGCACCTCACCGCCGTCGCCCTCTGATGTTCACCTGTTCAGCTGTGGAAAACCAAAACAGGGGTTGCCCCAGTCCCAACTTTTGGGAATGTGTTACAGGCATCAGATTTGGAAATAAGCATGCATTTACAAAAATCAATAAAGTTGTTAAAATATTAAATCTCTCTTCTTCCTGCTGTTTTCAATTAAATTCCTATGAAAGAGTTTACAAATCACTGCTTCCAGTTTTATTTTGCATTTTACGTACTGTCCCAACTTTTTTGAGTTAGGTTTGTATGCTAGTGGGTGTTTGAGACAGCAATACAAGTTAAAAACAAGCATTTTTTATTCAGTAAAATTAATGATGTGTCATTGTTCTGCGCAGGGGCTCTTTATTTACTGAGGCCCATAAGATCCTAGTTACTCTTACTGTCATGTCAGCACTCAAAACCTTTCAGATGTTTAAAGCACTTCTGTACCAAAAGAGTTCCAGTGTAAATCTGTCAAATCATTATTTAGGCCAAACCTGCTCTTCATGTCAAGGAGGATACTTTGAAGATCATGAAGCTGAGAGTATAAATATACCCAAAGCATGAGCTCAGAGGTGTTTTATGATAAATAAACTTCTTTTTTTTCTTACTAAATTGAAAAATAACAATGAAAATTAAACATTAGCTGGAAAATTAAAAAAGAAGAAAAAAAAAGGTCAAGGTGTCCCCAAATGTTTGAAGGGCAGTGAGTGTCCTGTAGGTCCTGTAATGTCCTGCAGAGGGCGCACGGCCTCAGTCTGAGCATGGAGCCCACCTGCCTGCCAGATGCCAGTGAGAACAGCCTGCCTTCCCTGGTTCACAGAGCGCGGAGGGGTTTTTTCTGCTTTCTTTCGGCTCTGAAAGCTGACATGGTCTCTCTCCCTGGTCCTTGTTTACAGCAGTGAACTGGACTTGAACGCTGCAAGTGAGGAGACCAGGAGCCACAGGCTGAACCCACTACCAGTTCTTCATAGAGAAAGATGTAGAGTTTTGGCGTGTGGTTATGACGAGCGTGACTGTGACGTGTTCAGGTTTCTGTAAAGTTTTCACCAGTTTTGAAGCATCTCTTCAAACTCTAGTTTGCAGGACGGATTCATGTGTACTGCTCTTAAATCAGTTATATGGGTGACGGGAATTTAAGAAAACTGCAGGAATAATGGGCAGAAAGCTGGAAAGAGAGGAGAAATGAAGAAAAAAAGATTTGCTTGCAGTAAAAAGTGAAAAATGAGGCTAAATCATGAAGATTTGGCAAAAATGAATGGCCTCTTTTCCACCGCAGGGCCGAACGGTTCTTAGCATGGAGGGAAACCGTTCCAGTGGCATTTCCACATGGACTTGGTTTGACATGAAAAATTGGGCTCGGTCTGGGATTTTTGGCATGGTTAACTAACCATACTCAGGGGCACCGAACCATTTGGTGAGACGATGTAATGATGTAGCTGCTCGCTGATTGGTTCTATGTGTATAACGTATTGTGCCACAGCCGCCAGCATCCAACCTAAAAGCATTCAAATAAGTTCAAGCTGCGACCCTGATGGAGAAGCGGCTTGGAAAATGGATGGATGGATGGATGGATGGATGGATGGATGGATGGCATTCAACACCAGATATCTAAAAGCAATTTCTGTTAAATGTGTTGTCTAACCAGCTAGAAGAGAGTAGCTGGTTGGCTTAGATTTAGAACAGATGGAAACGGAAAGCATAATTTTTCTAACGAGTCTGGACCAGCGCGGAACAGCCCAGTACGGCCCTGAGAACCATTTGGCTCGACGGTGGAAAACAGCCAGTGTCGCTAAACAGGCAAGGGTCACATCCAGAAAGGCTAGAAAACAAAGAAAGACGTAAAAGCAGGCAACTAGATCCAAAGGGCAAAAGGCAAAGTAAGAGAGTCCAAGGCAAGATCAGCACAGATGAAGGGCAATTAGACAAATCACTCGGCAGCTCTCCCGAAGTAGCCAAGCTAAAAGGCTGGACACTGTGGGTTCTGGGAGATATGTACATACCTAGAAGCCGTGTTGGGTCCAGCCAGGCACATTAATGGTGCTGCCATTTTGGGAAGGTCAACGTCGCTGCTGGACTGCATTCAGTACCATTACAGAGCAGCGGTTTAAGAAAGATACTGTCCACAATTCCACTATTTTAAGAACGTTGCTGTCAGAAAGTGGGATGGGATTATGTAACGGAGGGAATGCAGTGGTCTGCGCTCATGTCTGTGTGGTGTTTATGTGTAGATGTGGTCGTGTGGTTGGTGAAGCTCAGAGAACCTGCTGCTGTGATTGTTTTTCCCCTGGTTTTATATTAAACCTATTTAATAGCCTATTCAGGGGATCTTAACTTATTTAACTAAATAGAAAGTTACTGCTGCACCATTTAAGGTGGAACTGGAAAACTCAGAAAAGAAGCTGGTGAACAGGAAGCCAACTTCAGCTTCATCCTTCTTACTGTATTTTCAGGGGTTTATTTTATTTTTACGTGTATTAAGATTAGAAGTGATTCACACACTGATGGATTTGCTGAGTTTGTGTGTTTACGCAGAGCTCAGTAACGCTGAGATTAATAACCGATCACATTGATTTATCAGTCTACTCAGACTTTAGCAGAGCTCAGTAACGCTGAGATTAATAACCGATCACATTGATTTATCAGTCTACTCAGACTTTAGCAGAGCTCAGTAACGCTGAGATTAATAACCGATCACATTGATTTATCAGTCTACTCAGACTTTAGCAGAGCTCAGTAACGCTGAGATTAATAACCGATCACATTGATTTATCAGTCTACTCAGACTTTAGCAGAGCTCAGTAACGCTGAGATTAATAACCGATCACATTGATTTATCAGTCTACTCAGACTTTAGCAGAGCTCAGTAACGCTGAGATTAATAACCGATCACATTGATTTATCAGTCTACTCAGACTTTAGCAGAGCTCAGTAACGCTGAGATTAATAACCGATCACATTGATTTATCAGTCTACTCAGGCTTTAGCAGAGCTCAGTAACGCTGAGATTAATAACCGATCACATTGATTTATCAGTCTACTCAGGCTTTAGCAGAGCTCAGTAACGCTGAGATTAATAACCGATCACATTGATTTATCAGTCTACTCAGGCTTTAGCAGAGCTCAGTAACGCTGAGATTAATAACCGATCACATTGATTTATCAGTCTACTCAGGCTTTAGCAGAGCTCAGTAACGCTGAGATTAATAACCGATCACATTGATTTATCAGTCTACTCAGACTTTAGCAGAGCTCAGTAACACTGAGATTAATAACCGATCACATTGATTTATCAGTCTACTCAGGCTTTAGCAGAGCTCAGTAACGCTGAGATTAATAACCGATCACATTGATTTATCAGTCTACTCAGGCTTTAGCAGAGCTCAGTAACGCTGAGATTAATAACCGATCACATTGATTTATCAGTCTACTCAGGCTTTAGCAGAGCTCAGTAACGCTGAGATTAATAACCGATCACATTGATTTATCAGTCTACTCAGGCTTTAACAGAGCTCAGTAACGCTGAGATTAATAACCGATCACATTGATTTATCAGTCTACTCAGGCTTTAGCAGAGCTCAGTAACGCTGAGATTAATAACCGATCACATTGATTTATCAGTCTACTCCGGCTTTAGCAGAGCTCAGTAACGCTGAGATTAATAACCGATCACATTGATTTATCAGTCTACTCCGGCTTTAGCAGAGCTCAGTAACGCTGAGATTAATAACCGATCACATTGATTTATCAGTCTACTCCGGCTTTAGCAGAGCTCAGTAACGCTGAGATTAATAACCGATCACATTGATTTATCAGTCTACTCCGGCTTTAGCAGAGCTCAGTAACGCTGAGATTAATAACCGATCACATTGATTTATCAGTCTACTCCGGCTTTAGCAGAGCTCAGTAACGCTGAGATTAATAACCGATCACATTGATTTATCAGTCTACTCCGGCTTTAGCAGAGCTCAGTAACGCTGAGATTAATAACCGATCACATTGATTTATCAGTCTACTCCGGCTTTAGCAGAGCTCAGTAACGCTGAGATTAATAACCGATCACATTGATTTATCAGTCTACTCCGGCTTTAGCAGAGCTCAGTAACGCTGAGATTAATAACCGATCACATTGATTTATCAGTCTACTCAGGCTTTAGCAGAGCTCAGTAACGCTGAGATTAATAACCGATCACATTGATTTATCAGTCTACTCCGGCTTTAGCAGAGCTCAGTAACGCTGAGATTAATAACCGATCACATTGATTTATCAGTCTACTCCGGCTTTAGCAGAGCTCAGTAACGCTGAGATTAATAACCGATCACATTGATTTATCAGTCTACTCCGGCTTTAGCAGAGCTCAGTAACGCTGAGATTAATAACCGATCACATTGATTTATCAGTCTACTCAGGCTTTAGCAGAGCTCAGTAACGCTGAGATTAATAACCGATCACATTGATTTATCAGTCTACTCAGGCTTTAGCAGAGCTCAGTAACACTGAGATTAATAACCGATCACATTGATTTATCAGTCTACTCCGGCTTTAGCAGAGCTCAGTAACGCTGAGATTAATAACCGATCACATTGATTTATCAGTCTACTCAGGCTTTAGCAGAGCTCAGTAACGCTGAGATTAATAACCGATCACATTGATTTATCAGTCTACTCAGGCTTTAGCAGAGCTCAGTAAAGCTGAGATTAATAACCGATCACATTGATTTATCAGTCTACTCAGGCTTTAGCAGAGCTCAGTAACGCTGAGATTAATAACCGATCACATTGATTTATCAGTCTACTCAGGCTTTAGCAGAGCTCAGTAACGCTGAGATTAATAACCGATCACATTGATTTATCAGTCTACTCAGGCTTTAGCAGAGCTCAGTAACGCTGAGATTAATAACCGATCACATTGATTTATCAGTCTACTCAGGCTTTAGCAGAGCTCAGTAACGCTGAGATTAATAACCGATCACATTGATTTATCAGTCTACTCAGGCTTTAGCAGAGCTCAGTAACGCTGAGATTAATAACCGATCACATTGATTTATCAGTCTACTCAGGCTTTAGCAGAGCTCAGTAACGCTGAGATTAATAACCGATCACATTGATTTATCAGTCTACTCCGGCTTTAGCAGAGCTCAGTAACGCTGAGATTAATAACCGATCACATTGATTTATCAGTCTACTCCGGCTTTAGCAGAGCTCAGTAACGCTGAGATTAATAACCGATCACATTGATTTATCAGTCTACTCAGACTTTAGCAGAGCTCAGTAACGCTGAGATTAATAACCGATCACATTGATTTATCAGTCTACTCAGGCTTTAGCAGAGCTCAGTAACGCTGAGATTAATAACCGATCACATTGATTTATCAGTCTACTCAGGCTTTAGCAGAGCTCAGTAACACTGAGATTAATAACCGATCACATTGATTTATCAGTCTACTCAGGCTTTAGCAGAGCTCAGTAACACAGAGATTAATAACCGATCACATTGATTTATCAGTCTACTCAGACTTTAGCAGAGCTCAGTAACGCTGAGATTAATAACCGATCACATTGATTTATCAGTCTACTCAGACTTTAGCAGAGCTCAGTAACGCTGAGATTAATAACCGATCACATTGATTTATCAGTCTACTCAGGCTTTAGCAGAGCTCAGTAACGCTGAGATTAATAACCGATCACATTGATTTATCAGTCTACTCAGGCTTTAGCAGAGCTCAGTAACGCTGAGATTAATAACCGATCACATTGATTTATCAGTCTACTCAGACTTTAGCAGAGCTCATTAACGCTGAGATTAATAACCGATCACATTGATTTATCAGTCTACTCAGGCTTTAGCAGAGCTCAGTAACGCTGAGATTAATAACTGATCACATTGATTTATCAGTCTACTCAGGCTTTAGCAGAGCTCAGTAACGCTGAGATTAATAACCGATCACATTGATTTATCAGTCTACTCAGACTTTAGCAGAGCTCAGTAACACTGAGATTAATAACCGATCACATTGATTTATCAGTCTACTCAGACTTTAGCAGAGCTCAGTAACGCTGAGATTAATAACCGATCACATTGATTTATCAGTCTACTCAGGCTTTAGCAGAGCTCAGTAACGCTGAGATTAATAACCGATCACATTGATTTATCAGTCTACTCAGGCTTTAGCAGAGCTCAGTAACGCTGAGATTAATAACCGATCACATTGATTTATCAGTCTACTCAGGCTTTAGCAGAGCTCAGTAACGCTGAGATTAATAACCGATCACATTGATTTATCAGTCTACTCAGACTTTAGCAGAGCTCAGTAACGCTGAGATTAATAACCGATCATCACATTGAGGCACAAATCAATGTGATCAATTATTAATCTCCCTTCTTTTCTTTCTCTGCCCTCTCTCTATTTCTCTCTCTCTCTTGAATCCTTTTCTTTCTCTGTCTTTTTACTTTACACTCATTCCCTTGTTTATTCTCTCTCTCAACCCCCGTCTCTCATTCTGTCTTCTGTTTTCTTTTTCTCTGACTGATTCTCTCCCTCATGCTCTCTTTTTCACTATGTTCTCTTTATTTTCATTCATTTTTTCTCTCTCATTCTCTCCCTTTCTTCCCCTCTTGTTCTGTCTGTCACGCTTTTTTCATTCTCTCTGGCGGTCTTTCTCACTCATGCTGTTTCTCATGCACACTCTCTCTCCATGTCTTACTCTCTCACTTCGTCTCTCTCACTCTTTCTCGTGGGCAATGTTTTCTCACACTTTTCCTCCCTCCCTGCTGTGTCTCATCCACTCACACCAGCGCAACACACACTAACACACCACCACCACGTCGGTGTTACTGCAGTGCTGAGAATGACTCACCACCCAAATAGTACCTACTCTGTGGGGGTCCATGGGGGTCCTGACCACTGAAGAACAGGGTAACAGAGTATCAGAGAAACAGATGGACTACAGTCTGTAACTGTAGAACTACAGAGACCAGCTATACAGTAAGTGGAGCTGATAAAGTGGACAGTGTGATGTTATGCCTGATTGATTCCTGTGTATATAGGTATGTAGTGTATGGAGTGCTGAGACTGACAGCAGCTGTTTGATTACAAACATGAAATCCAAAAGCCCAAATCTCCACAGAGCCTTGATCAATGTCAGCCTCGGATTCCTCAAACCTTCCAAGAATGCTAAGGCACATTTTTCAGGGGGGAGAATCTCAATCAAAACAGAAAAAATGTAGAAAACACATCTTTTGGAGGCGATTCTGTAGCTGGTAAACAGAACGCGTTGGCGTTTGTGTGTTTTCCTGGGTATTTTTGGGATTTCACTACATTCTCAGATATTAAACGCCCAAATGAATGAGTGGCAGCGGCAGTTTTTATTTACAGGAGCCGCAAGCTGGCAGGGCAAGAAAGCGGAGGGCAGGGAATCGCTCTTTAATATTTAGTGGAGTGAAGCCGCAGTGAGGGTGTTTCCCGCCGAGGGAAGGGCAGCTGGAGGATCAAACGGGCCCGTGGCTGGAGCGTATCGTCCGTTTGATCCTCCAGCTGCCCTTCCCTCGGCCCCGGGCTCCGTCCGCCTGCTGGAAACATCAGGCCAGCTGCTGCGGGGCCACGCCAGCCGTCAGGAACATGTGTCACGGCCACAATTTACCCAGAGCCGTGTTGTGTAACTGATCTGTGGCACCGCAGTACTTATACAGTTATTTTTAACATGGTCAGAGATTTCAGCGACCGACGACATCCATGAGAAGAACAGAGAGAGAGGATCGATGGAGGCAGAAAAGAGAGAGAGAGAGAGAGAGAGAGAGAGAGAGAGAGAGAGAGAGAGAGAGAGAGAGAGAGAGAGAGAGAGAGAGAGAGAGAGAGAGAGAGAGAGAGAGAGAGAGAGAGAGATCAGTAGCGGGTAAAATGCCTCGTTGTGTCCGAGTTTCTCCAAGTTGTTATTGTGTTTATTGTAATTAAACTGAGATTATTTAATCTATAAATTGTCGCTGCACAAACTCGTTAAGTATTCAATAACAAAGTACAATAATATCTTCCTTATTTGCATGTTGCTTTATTGTTTTGATCCACCACTAAAACTGCACTCCCACTAAAAAAGCCTCCCAGGGCAAAAAGTTTGGGCACCCCTGCTCTGAATGTTTATTATTGCTTTCTCAGAGCTGCAATTAAACACAGCCACACCAATAAATCTGACTGCAGTGAACTGAGAGAGAGAGAGAGAGAGAGAGAGAGAGAGAGAGAGAGAGAGAGAGAGAGAGAGAGAGAGAGAGAGAGAGAGAGAGAGGGGGAGAGAGAGACAGAGAGAGAGAGAGAGAGAGAGAGAGAGAGAGAGAGAGAGAGAGAGAGAGAGAGAGAACCTCTTTATGGAAATTTTACAATCTTTCATCATTTGAATCTGAATCTTTGTTTAGAATTTAAACTGAACGCTCTTAAACCTCTCAATGTCCAGTCGTGTTACTTTGGAGGTGATTTAGCGAAACAGCAGTGAAACATTGACTGTACTGATCTGAACTGCGTTCTCGGTGCCGCAAGGTGGACGGATGAGGGGTTAATCATCAGCGCTGATCTGAGAGCGCTGTAGAAAACAGAGCACACAACCTCAGCCCACATCATACTGCTAGAGCCAAATCAGGACAAGCTGTGTCGGGGGTTATTGGATCTTTATGGGTCTGATGACAAAATACAACAACAATGGAATGAATTAAAGGGATTTAACAAACAAAGAGAGGTTTATTCCATTACGGGAACAATCAATCAGCATTGCGACTGATGGTAATTTAATACGACCACATTACAGGATATAATCACGTTGTAAAACAATAAAGATGTTCTTATTGGCAATTAAAACTATATTGCTAAACTCCTGCTGCCAACTACCAGCGCCGCATTCTGACTGATCCCAACACGCTTAGCGATGATAGATAATTATTGATTGTGTTTATCTAGTACAGTCTAAACACCTACCCTGAGCTGCCACTCGCTGGCCCCTTTATTAGAAACGCCCACCCTGAGCTGCCACTCGCTGGCCCCTTTATTAGAAACGCCCACCCTGAGCTGCCACTCGCTGGCCCCTTTATTAGAAACGCCCACCCTGAGCTGCCACTCGCTGGCCCCTTTATTAGAAACGCCAACCCTGAGCTGCCACTCGCTGGCCCCTTTATTAGAAACGCCAACCCTGAGCTGCCACTCGCTGGCCCCTTTATTAGAAACACCCACCCTGAGCTGCCACTCGCTGGCCCCTTTATTAGAAACACCTAATTTATAGTTCCACTATAAACATTAAAAGTGTCTAGCTTGTGATCCAGAACTGATCATCAAATATCAGTACGTGACCTCATCAATGGCATCAAAGTCAGATAAGGACGATCACATTTCAGTTATGTTTTCGTTCATAACAAAGTACAGCCTGTTTTTCACACTTTGTTTTCATTCAATAAAGCAAGCTGGAGCTACAGGAATGGGGGTCCTAATAAAGTGGCCAGTATGTGTGTTTGCACTGCTCCAATATCTCATTTTTATAAAAATGTCAAATTTATTCATCAATGAATTCATTCATATCACCCATTCAGATAACACTGCTGCTCACTGAATTGACATCATAAGACTTCACCAAAGTACGACCTGGCGCTCCAAATATGGGCCGATCTCAGACGTCTAAACCGTCTGGACTCCGTCAGAAAGCCACTCTTTTAGCAGGTTTTCTCAGAGACCGAGAGCTGCTTGTTTGTGGAAATGACTCATTTTCTGACACATTGACAAGTGTGTGTGTGTGTGTGTGTGAGACTGTCCCCTCACGTTCCCACACACTCATCCACACACTCAGCTCAGGGATGAGTGTGTGTGGATCAGTAGGTCCCCACACCAGGCCTGCCCTTGTGAAGGAAAAATGCATTCAAGTGGACGTTTAACAAGTGTTTTAATGTGAAAAGTAAACACTTAATATTTACACTCTTTTTAACACGTTACATTATTTAAGAACAACCTTTGACAAAATTCTTAAAATTGTGATTAAGCTAAGATTAAATATATGTTAAATACTTATAGGTGTGCTTCTGAGAGCTTTTTTAAACAATTTAAATTGCACTTAAATGTTATTCTGTAGACATAACCATACTTATACCCTTCAGAGCTACTTACTGGGTTATGCAACTGCAACTAGAATGTACTTAAAATTAATCTCATATAATATTTCAACTTCACTAAATACACTTAAATAAAACAGCATGTCTTCAAAATGGGAACTTTACAGGAGAGAGAAAAAACACACCTTTATTGTAATGGAAGTCAATGGAACCAGATGTTTTTCCAAGTCATTTTTGGTCGTTTCTTTTGGTCCATTCATTATGAAATTTACACACTATGTAAAGAACAACAGGCATTTTCAAATCATGTCAAAAACTGAAAAATGTCAAAATACGAGATATAAGGTTTTGTCCTGACAAAAGCGAAATTAAGTGTACTTTTTAAAAAGATAATTATATGTAAATGAATAAATAAACACAACTTATGTATTTAGGTGACGTTGAAACACCTTCCAGGCTTAGGAGTGTTTTTATCCTAACTTTGCAATGAAATTAAACTATAAGACACAAATTAAATAGAAATCAAATATATTTTAAATCTATACTCTTGAATGCATCAATACACACATTTAATTTCAAGTTAATTTGAGTTATATTGCAACTAAAATGTACTAAAGCATACTTTAAAATCTTAAAGTATGCTTTTAAAATAAATAAATATACTTAAACTTATGTATATTTCATTATGTTGAGAAATAAGTGTATTTTCTCACAGCATAATACGGTGTAATCTAAAATGTCAAAAATTATACTTCAGAAAAATATAGAAAAGTATATTTTAGCTGTATTTCCATAAAATATATGAAATAAAAAATGCATGTACATTTAGTCATCTCTGTATTCTTCAAAGACACTATTGATGACGTAAAGCTGCTTCATTTTCTCAAGGTTGGTCACACTCATCCACACATATGGACGCTGTACACTCCACCCAGCCACAGACCAGAGAGACCAGAGAGACCAGAGGGAGGTACGAACTCAAACCCATCTGCAATAACTCGCACTAACAAACACCTCCTCCACCTGCTGTTTACTGTCTGTGTGTAAATAACATCATTACTTCATCACACCACAGCGTGGATGAGTAGAGATCACGCTCGCTGCATCCTCGTCACGTTGCATAGATAACACTACTGAGCTGGTTCAGACTCCGAGCTCAAAACACATTTAGGACTTTTAGTTGATCTTGGACTTCAGACTTAAATCCTTTTGCTTTGAGTGACTTTATACTCAAAAAAGCAGCCAGTACATGACCAGGAAACACCGCTTCGAAGAATTATACAAACAAAATCATCATATTTTTCTATAGAGCACAAAAAAAAAATCGTCATTGCAGAAAACATTAAGTTGTGACCCTTTTTAGTGCCACAACGGGGAAATTTCACCGCCACATTTAAACCATCTGTGCAGTGAAACACCACATACACACTAGTGAACACGCACACTAGGGGGCAGTGAGCACACTTGCCCGGAGCGGTGGGCAGCCCTATCCATGACACCCAGGGAGCAGCTGGGGGTTAGGTGTCTTGCTCAAGGACACCTCAGCCACATACTGTCAGCTCTGGGGATCGAACCGGCGACCTTCCGGTCACAGGGCCGGTTCCCTAACCTCCAGCCCACGACTGCCCCCTGTAATGTTTCTGTAGTGATGATTCTTCATGTTCCACACTGCCTTTCAGACTTTGAGACACATTTAAATCAAAACAATGGGATCTAAGTGATGCAATGGGATCTAAATGCCATGAGTGCCTCAATTTCTGCTCTAAAGTGCAGGGGTGTGGCTAAAATAAGGCTCCGCCCACAGACTAAACCTCTCTAAGTCCCGACATGGAAACTTGCGACAGCATTTCTTGAATAAAGTTTAATTAACCTTTTAAATCCTTGGTAAATATGGAAACTTCTGAGGAATTCCAATTTAAAAAAGTTTAAATGCAGTTACATATTTACAGCATTAATTCCACTGTTACTTTATGAATTAATATTACATTCAGTTTACTTTTAGCATCAACAAGATTTAGTCCAGATTTCAGATTTTTCTTAAAAAAAAAACAAAAAAAAAAACACAAAACAAAAAAAAAGACAAAAAACATGGCAAAAATGCAAAGAATATATATATTTCATAACAAATGATCATCTAGTAAACTCAAATTCAAATCTTTCAACTTCAATTTAAGAGAAATGAAAAGTATCTTAAAACCAACATAGGTAAGTTTTATTTTCATGAGTTTAAATTGAGGGGGTGGGGTTTGGGACAGACACCGCCCCACAGAAAGCACTCTGTAAATGATGATTTTGTATATATTGAGTTTATTGCTGACTCTACATCAGGCTCTGGGTTTAAATAGATCAGAGCAATGTCTGTAAATGTCTAAGCCCTGAATACACATTTATTTATTTATTTAATTATTGTGGGACCACCATTTTCAGTGAAGGTTTGATATATGATACTTGATAAGATCATCTATATGCATGAGGAAGCAGAAAGTCAAAGGAGGAAAAATAAGAAAGAAAAAAAAAAAAAAAAGTTTCCAAAACTGGAGTTCAAACAATACATTCAGAGATAAACAGATAAACAGCGCTGAAAGCTTTGATCTCTGAGAGAGAGGAGAAGATCAAGCTGCTTCAGATCTGAAAACATCCACAGGAGTTTCTGTCCATCCTTCCACTGTGAGAAGACCACTCAGCGCTGTGGGTCTGAAAGGACGTGTAGCTGATCAAGAAGAACCTCACTGAGAAAAGGAGACGGACACACCAAACAAAGAAGCTGGACGATGGACTGACCACCCCAGAGTCCAGACCTCAACACCACTGAATGTGTTTGATTAGTTCAGAAAATCAACCAGCTTCTCAGACTGAGCTTTGGAGGCGTGTCTGCAGGTTCTTTGAAGAGCTGAAAGTGAGGCTCCTGAAAGGAATGGAAACATGGTGTATGGCTTTCGTGTGAATCTGTTAAAAATGTGTTTCGGCTTTTTTCCTGAAACTGAAAAAAAACAAAACAATAACTTGCGTTTAATGGCTGTTTTGGCTGGAATTGAAATAAACGACAGGTGGTCTCTGACTTTTGCACAGCGTTGTATATAAATGACACCAATACACACTCCTAGTAGGCAGTGCGAGAAACAGAGGGGAATGAGTGCCGTTAAGTGAGGACACTGAGGGCCACTGAACCCTTCCTGACCCCTTTAAGAACAGTAAGATGGTTTATAAAGTGGTTAAAAGTCTGTTTAGGTAGATTTGTGGTCAGTAATTAAAGTAATAAATAACCTGCTTTGGTTCAAGTGTTACTAGTTGTTTTATGAGGTAATAGCAGGCAGGTGTGTAAGCGCTGTAGCCTCTTCCCGAGCTGCTGATGAGTCTGCATTCCAGGAACAACAAAGACAGGATCATGTGCAAAAAGAGAATAGACCATTTAAATGAGTTTAAGAAGGCAGTAACTATGAGCTACAGTACCAGACAAAAGACTAGACACATAGGCATTATATAGTGACCCAAATATTATTTAATAAACATTCAAACATGTTCTATTCTCTTCCATTTTAGATTCTTGAAGTTAGCCCCTATTTCCTCAATCTTTCTTCACACTGTAAAAACACAATTCATTTCAAATTTAATGAATTCCCCTCAAGTTGAGCTAAATCAATAACTTTTTAAGTTGAGCCAATTTTTTATTTTTATTTTTTTTTACAATGTGCTTGCTCTTCATTCTCTCAAGAAGCGTTATAGTGAGCCACCTGGGATACTTTTCAGGTTTACAGATGTTCCACATGTAGTCATACTGTGCTGGCTGAGAAAAAAAAATACTTCTTACTATTTTCAAAAAGTAATTATTTGTTGCAATGTACAAAATTGCTTTAGAAACAAATTGATACACATGCATCGTCATTACCATTAACATTTTACTTAGGAAGAAATTTCAAGCATGTAGCCACTGGCTTTTAAAAGAGTAAAATCTGTAAGTTTACAAAAAAATTAAATCCAATCATATAGGCCAAACTGCGGTTTGGTACCAAATATTAAATATGTCAGCTAGTGCTCCTTGATCACAGTGCAGCGCTAAACATCATACATATCAGCATCAGACATATTAGAAACTCTTGTTGAGGTCAAAACTTTGGGTTTAGATACACACAGCTATCACTTTATGAATGAAAATGGAAAATTTTCTATTTGTATATAAGTAAAGTACGGTGTTCCACAGGGCTCTGTTCTAGGGCCACTTCTATTTTCTTATGAAAGCTGCAATTATCGAGAGCTGACAGGAATAGGAGTCTCCACATACTCCAGTAAGTCAGCAGGCGGTGCTGACTAGAACCAGGAAGGGTCATTTAAGCTTAAATCTTTTAGATAAAAACATCTTGACGATGACAAAAAACATACATTCAGTCCAGACTTTTGGATTGTACTGTGTCTGTTTGTGTTTTCTGTATATGCCGCCTATCTCCCACTGATCAGACAGCAAGTTTGTCCTCAAATGTCCGCAGTCTGGTTTTGATCTTTCTTTATTTCAGATAAAGGAGCTGTATGGCTGTAATTAGTGTGGGGAGGACTGAAACAGTCTCTCCCTCGTTTCTTCCTCTTCTTCCATTTCTTTCTGTCCTTCTCTTGCTGTCAGTTCATGTCTGCTAAATTCAGTTTACTGGGAGAACAATCTGTGGTACGTTTATATCATAAGTGCTTGTTTTCAAAGTTTGGGGATGATAATAAGTAAATCTAAAAATAAAACAAACACTATCTCTCTCCTTGTCCAGCTGCAGATGAAAGCTTCCACGCGATGATTTGCATCAGGTCTGCAGCAGCGGCAGCGGCTATGGCAGTGGACTTTGTGCCCTCAGACTGGCGCTGAAGCTCAGATGGAGCATGGCGCTGGGTGACAACTTAAAAGAGTCCAGCTCTTATCATCTGGATACAATTGCATCATTATGTCTTGCGTGTGTGCCAGTGTGGGCCGAACAGCTGCCGGCGCTTTGGGAATGACTCTCCTACACACAGGGAGGTAAAGGAGGTGGGGGGTCAGAGTCATGAAGCCACACAGGACGCAGCCTAGTCACACATGGTCCCCTGCAGGACACTCAGGGGTTGACCTCCAGTGACCTTACACCAGCCCTGAAACCGGGCAAGTAATGACAAAAAACGGGTTCACACACACTGTTCCCATAAAACCACACTCACTCCTTCCCGACATGCCAAATAGAGGGAAATAAATCAGCTCTAACAATGTTTGGGAAGTGATTGAAACCGGAGCCCGTGATAGATTACTGTCCACTGCAGAGCTCACACACTAGAGCTGACCAACACAGCATATCTGGGTCATTCTCCATTTGGAGCGGGATTTCAGGCGGACACATTTTTTAAAAATCTTTTTTTTTTCTTTCCAAAACGGAATAATCTTAATATGTCCATTAACATCTATTATCATATATGCAAATAGGAGAGCTTAATTCCAGACATATGTTACAGTCACTGGTGTTCTATGAATACGGTGTAACACCAGTGACGGTGACTCCAGTGACATTCTGGTCAAAACTGAGGATTCTGTAAATGGACTTATTGGCCATCTGACCTTGTGCAACCATTTAAAATCAGCAATAAAAATGATATTTATGGTATGATTTTGGTAAAATGTCAACCACCCAGTCATTAAAGCACACAACACCAGTGGCACAAGAAGCTATGAGCTGCCTGATAATAAAGATTATTACTAAATTAATTAAATATAGTGAGCAAGAGTGACTCGCCTTCTCAGGCCTTGAGACGCTTCCTCTCTGATGAGCGTCAACCTGAAGAAGCAGTTTAATAGAGCTGAAAATATTGTGTTTATATGTAAAATAAGAGTCCTGATAACACCAGTGACCAAAATCTCTGATAAATATTTTTTTTTTAAATACAACCCCAGTTCCAAACAATTTGGAACGCTGTGCAGAATGTAAATAAAAATGTAATGCAATGATGTGTAAATCATGTAAACCATATTTTTCAAGGAAAATACTGCAAAGACAACATATCAAATGTTGAAAATGAGAAAAAAATATGTTTTTGAAAAATATATGCCCATTTTGAATTTGATGCTGACACTGCTGACACACTTCCTCTGTGATTCTGAGAGGAAGGTAGACTTTGTTTCACCTGTTTTCTCTTTGTGGACCAAACGCTTTTTATATGGTTTGGAGCCGTTTCTTGTTCAAGCTTGGTTTTTTGGCATTTAAGTAGTTTTGGGGCAATTTCTCTTATTTTTCCAACCCTCTTTTCTTTCCTTTCCTTTCCTTTCCTTTCCTTTCCTTTCCTTTCCTTTCCTTTCCTTTCCTTTCCTTTTCTTTTCCCACCTGGGCTAAGTACCATACCAGACACCTCTATACAAGGGTGTAACAAAAGCCTGTTTGCCACAGCCTTAAGTAGTGGAGTCCACAGGTGTGCCATGTTGGGTCTAATCAGCCCGATGGCTTCTGGGAATTGGAGTTCCCTGAACTTGTGGCGCCTTGCCCCCATGCCCTCTGCTGGTGGCTGGGCCAAATGTAGCACCCAGACTCTTCTAATATGGAGGTATGCTGTTGTAATATATGCAGAATGTGGTTTTACAAGGTATTGCTGAAATAATCAAGACCTTTCCTGAAAAAGACGTCATCTGGATGGCAGCATATGTTGCCAAAACATGTATATATCTGCCTTCCCAGATGTGCCAGTCAGCCAAACCACGTGCACTTATGCACCGCTATATACCATCATGAATACTGGCTTTTGAACTGTGCACTTATAACAAGCTGAATGGTCCTTGGCCTGGAGGGGACAGTGTTATGATTTCCAAAAAAGACAATGTTTCAAATGTTGATTCGGCGGACCACAGGACAGTTTTCCACTTCCCCTCAATCCATTTTAAATGAGCTCAGGCCCAGAGAAGGTGGCAGTGTTTCTGGATCCTGTTTATATTCGATTTATTCTTTGCATTTTAGAGTTTAAACTTGCGTCGGTAGATGCAGTGATGAGCTGTTTTCACAGACAGTGGTTTTCAGAAGTGTTTCTGAGCCCATGCAGTGATTTCCACTACAGAATTATGTCTGTGTTTAATGCAGTGCTGCCTGAGGGCCCAAAGATCATGGTCACTAAATACTGTTTTTTGGCCTTGTCCCTTACATAAAGAGATTTCTCCAAATTCTCTGAGTATTTTAATGTTGATTTGTACTGTAGATGAAGAAAAGCAAAAGTTCTTCACTATTTTATGTTGAGAAACGTTCTTCTTGAGCTGCTGCACTATTTGATCATGCAGTCTTTCAGAGAGTGGTAAACCACTCCTTATGCTTCCTTCTGAAAGACTCCGCCTCTCTGACGAGCTCTTTCACACCCAATCATGTTGCTGACCTGTTGTTAATCAACCACCAGATGTTTTTTAGCATTACACAACTTTGTCAGAGTTTTGTTCCTCTCGTCCCAACTTTTTTGGAACGTGTTGTTGACATTAAAGGTTTTTTTTAAAAAACAAAAAAAAATACAATTTTTCAGTTTCAACTTTCAATATTTTGACTTTGGACTATTTTAGTTTCACCTCATTGCTTTTTTGAAAACGCAGTTGTAAAATAAATATTTTTTAAATGTAGTAAATTGTGAATTTTGTCCATTCCAGCTTCTTTTCAAATCTCAGAAACACTGAATATTGTGAAATAGATCATGTACAGTGAAAATGTTTAGTATCATGATGTTATATTTGTGCAGTATTGGTGGAATTTTACCATGTTTGGAGAACACAAGCTGGTATTTGGAAGATCCACTCCAAATGCAGCCCTACCACAAACCTCCACATGATATTCTGAGTGTTTTTCCCACAGTGACCACAGAGCCCTCTGACCTGAGCCTCAGATTAAAGCCTAACCCGCTCAATCTCAGTGCTCTAGCAGGCCTGGAGCGGCCGGTGACTCACAGCACACTCACTGCTCTGAGCACGCTCCACTCACCGGCTCGCAGGCCGCCACTCAGGAAAGCTAATTACCTCTTTATGAACCATAAAGAGTCAATTTAATCTGAGATGCTTTTTCACTCGGCCTGCGGTCAGCACTTAGCTCCAAATCAAAGGCTCGGAGCTATTACAAACAATTGACCCCCTTTACTCAGTGTTTGACATCTTACCTCCGCAAAGTCCCAGGCTAGTAATTTGAAGGCTTCTGCAGTTGATTTGTCTCGCTGAGGTCTTTCATTTTCAGCACACAGATTTTAGGGGATGTCATGATAGATAGAGAGCCATTAAACTTCAGGGTGACAGTGATTGTACAAATTGTGTGGTCTGTCCGGCTGACCAGCCCACACAGGATAAACGCGCTGGAGCACAGAAAGTCGTAGAATTCCTCAAGTGCATGAAGCTACTGCACGGCAAAGAGAACGATACCTTAGCTAATGAAAAACATCTTAAATATAAATGAGATTTTTTATCGATAATAAAAAGAGAAATTGTTGTAATAATATTATAAGATTTTTTATATTGATTTGAGATATTTGACATTGTTTTCTGTAATTAATGAAAGTGTCTGGTTCCATTGCCAGATCAGTTCACATGTTCCAAGCATTCATCTTTTAAATAAATAAAATTATCAGCAAAATTGTATAAAAAAATTGTGTAAAACAAGTAAAAGTATATAGAAATCTTATAACATTCTTAAACAATCTCATCATGGGAAATTAGATATAAATAAATAAATAATGTCCACACTTAACATTTTTCACTTGTTAAGATTTTGTTTTTTTGCAAATTGGCAAATTTGTTGATGGTTCTATTGTAAACTTTTCAGGGAAACTTTGAAACTTTTTTTTTTTGAAACACCAACTTTATATGAATGTTTTTGGATTTTATTGTAAATAATTTTTAACCATTTCTATTGGTAATTCTTGTTATATTTCCAATGTTTACCAAAGAAAATAGGTATAGTCTAGTAAAATTAAGTTAGTTTAATCAATATATCTAATATTTACCATTTTTTGGTTGTACCAATATTAGCAGATTAATTTATTTGTATCCATCTGTATTTGTTTTATCTATGCATTTAAAAAAGATGGTTCTTCGATGGTTCTTTACTAAAGACAATGATTCTGTATAGAACCATGAGCACTCAAAGAACCGTTTGCATGATTAAAATGGATCTTTGCATCATAAAACAGTTCTTCAGGTTGATAGAGAATATGTTGTATATGGTTCTATATAGAGTCATTTTGCTAGTTTCAAACACTTTTTTTTCTAATGTTAATTTATTATTTGCTGCTGGTGGAAGAAAATCGTGTATCTCCAAAATGGTAACTTTACAGGAGAAGGAAAAAAAAAACTACTTTATTTTTAATTTAACTCAAAGGAACCAGAATTTTTTCCAGGTCATTTTGGATTGTTTCTTTTGGTCCAATCATCATGAAATTCACACACAATGTAAAGGGTAACAGGCAATACAGATTTATATGCAACTCTTATTTTATTTTATTTTATTATTATCCTTATTTTGTTGTAAATAGTCGAGATTTAGCTTTAATTTTTATTATTTATAATGTTTATAACGTTTACACTGTTTCCTGTTTCTACTACTGAGAGCCTTACATCTGTTACTCTGCTGCTGCTGTAATACTGTGAATTTCCCCGCTGTGGGACTAATAAAGGATTATCTTATTTTATCTTTTTCAAATGATGTCAAAAACCGGAAAATGTTAAAAATGAAGACACAATGTTTTCTTCCGATAACAACATATTATTTCTTAAAGAATAAAGTCAAATTTAGTCACTAGTATTCTTGAGTAGTTCTTCCAAGGTTCCCTGAAACAAAGAAAAAAGTCATTTAAATTCTTGTTCATTTGTTTAATATTTATTAATGTGAGATTGTTGTAAAAATATTATAGTTTATTTATAATAATTATTTAACTAAAGATTTATTTATCTATTGAAGCTGTCTTTATTTATAATGTTTATGATGTTTATACTGTTTCTTGTTTCTATTACTGAGTGCCTTACTTCTATTACTCTACTGCTGCTGTAATACTGTGAATTTCCCCTGTGGGACTAATAAAGGATTATGTTACCTTATCTTGTCTTGTCTTGTCTTATCTTATCTTCCTTTACTGAAAGACAATATTTCTGGAAATAAACAACATTTTCTCCTAAGAGAATCAGATCATTTCTCCATTAGTCAGCGTTATTTATAAGGATTAGATTTAAGATATTTCACTAATATATATTTTTTCAAATCCATCTTCTTCAGTCTGTTTGGAAAAACATCTCAGGTGGCTCATCCTGCCAGAGAGAACACCAAGAGCTGTACAAAGGCAAAGGGTGGGCTACTGGAGAACCTAAAACAGGATAGTTTGGACATTTTGTTTAACACTTGTAAGCAAATTACAGACCTTGATTTTCTGTTAATTGTTTTCTGTTTGATTTTTTGTATATATTGTAACAAAACTAAGGCTGCTGTGACCTTTCTGGGAACAATTTAAAAATCTGGAGTCTGCTTGTTTGATACAACATCCTCAGATTTCCTAATTTCTTGATTTTAGTAGGGTGTTATTACACATATGATCAAAGAATTAAAGAAATTACCGTAACCAAGATTTGACATAAATCTAGAACAAATGTACTCTTAGCAAAAATGGCCCCTATACAGCACAAAGAAGGTTTGAAGACTTGTAAAAAAAGGTGTTTCTGTCCATCACTTCATTCTAAGAAGACAACTCAGTGCTGTGGGTCTGAAAGGATGTGTTGCTGTCAAGAAGCCTCATTCAAGACCACCCTCTAAAGGCATCATTATCATGATCATCATCATCATCATCGTTAACCGCTTAGTCCAGATAGAGTCGCGGTAGCAGTTGGGAGAGCAGAGAATCCCAGATGACCCTGTCCCCCGCAAATTCCCCCAGCTCATACCCAGGGACCCCAAGCCACTCCCAGGCCAACTTGGAGATGTAATCCCTCCACTAGGTCCTAGGGTGAACCCCGGGTGTTGTGCCTGATGCCCGAACCACCTCAACTGGCTCCTCTCAATGCGGAGATGTAGCGACTCTACTCTGAGCTCCTCCCAGATGACCGAACTCCTCACCCTATCAAAGAAATTGTACCCCGCAACCCTGCGAAGAGAGCTCATTTCTGCAGCTTGTGTTCACAATCTCATTCTTTCAGTCATTACCCACAGCTTGTGACCATAGGTGAGGGTCGGGATGAAGATTCGCCTTATGGCTCAGCTCCCTGTTCACCACTACAGTCCAGTACAGTGACCGCATTACTGCTGCTGCCTGTCCCAGCCTGCGGCCGATCAAAATCTCATCCTCCCCCGGTGGAGCTTGCCAACTATCTCAGTGACCTCCACCAGGGAAATGAAACTCCCATGATGACTCCCGTGATGGAGGCATGTCTCCCGGATTAAGGAGTTCCTCAAAGTGCTCCTTCCACCGATCAACAATATCCTCATTTGAAGTCAGAGTTTCTCCATCCTTGCGGAACACAGCTTGGGCACAGCCACCCTGACCTCTCCTGAGTTGCCGGACAGTTGTCCAGAACCTCCTTGAGGCTGAATGAAACTCTTTTTCCATGGCTTCACGAAATTTGTTATGGACAATCCATGCTTGGCATAGTAGTCTAATAAAAATTCACCATTCGGATTTAGATTGGGAATGCAGTTCTTCCCAATCAGATAGATAGATAGATAGATAGATAGATAGATAGATAGATAGATAGATAGATAGATAGATAGATAGATAGATAGATAGATAGATACTTTATTGATCCCGAAGGAAATTTAGGATCACACCTCTCCAGGTCTCCTAGTCATTGCAAATGTGAGCATTGAAGTCTCCCAGTAAGACTATGGAGTCTGTAGGTGGGGCACCCGCCCACTCGCTCCAAGAAGGCCAAATACTCTGACCTATTGTTTAGTGCATAAGGGCAGACAACAGTCAGAATGTTCCTCTCTGTAATTTTAATTTGCATTGAGGCAACCCTCACGTCCATCGGGACAAACTCTAACTGCTGTGGGACTGATCCCTATCCAGGAGTTTGGTTCCAGAGCTGACACTGTGGATGGAGGTGAGCCCAGCTATATCTAGTTGGTACCTCTCAACCTCCAGCACAAGCTCTGGCTCCTTCCCCCCAGTGAGATTACATTCCACGTACCAAGAGCCAGTTTCTGCTGCAAGGGCCTAGGCCACCAAGGGCCTCCCTGCAATCTCCCACTGCCAATACGGCACCGCACTACTTCCCCATACTGGATCTTGCGGGTCTTGGGCCCACATGGTCTTCCCACATTGCCTCTTTGGGGTGAGCCCGGCCAGGTTACGTGGGCTGCCCTGCCACCAGATGCTCGCCGAGGGACGGGACCCCCAGGTCTGGCTCCAGGGATAGGTCCCCGCGAGCTTCTCCTGGGCAGGGTACACGATTATTTGTTTTCACTCACTGCCGCCCACTAAAGGCATCATTAACTAACATCAAACAAACAAAGGTCGCTCAGCTCCGCCCTCTAAAGGCGTCATTAACAACCATCAAATAAACAAACGCCGCTCAGCTCCGCCCTATAAAGACGTCATTAACAACCATCAAATAAACAAACGCCGCTCAGCTCCGCCCTCTAAAGACGTCATTAACAACCATCAAATAAACAAACGCCGCTCAGCTCCGCCCTCTAAAGACGTCATTAACAACCATCAAATAAACAAACGCCGCTCAGCTCCGCCCTCTAAAGACGTCATTAACAACCATCAAATAAACAAACGTCTCTCAGCTCCGCCCTCTAAAGGCGTCATTAACAACCATCAAATAAACAAACGCCGCTCAGCTCCGCCCTCTAAAGACGTCATTAACAACCATCAAATAAACAAACGTCTCTCAGCTCCGCCCTCTAAAGGCGTCATTAACAACCATCAAATAAACAAACGCCGCTCAGCTCCGCCCTCTAAAGGCGTCATTAACAACCATCAAATAAACAAACGCCGCTCAGCTCCGCCCTCTAAAGACGTCATTAACAACCAACAAATAAACAAACATCACTCACCATCTGCCTCTAAAGGCGTTAACAACCATCAAATAAACAAGCATTGCTCACCATCGCCCTCTAAAGGCATCATTAACTAACATCAAACAAACAAAGGTCGCTCAGCTCCGCCCTCTAAAGACGTCATTAACAACCATCAATTAAACAAATGTCGCTCAGCTCCGCCCTCTAAAGACGTCATTAACGACCATCAAAAACAAATCGTTATAAAGGTGCTATTAATCAACATCATATTAACAAATTTGACTTTTCAACACCCTCTAAAGGTGTCATTGCAGCTCTTGCCCCGAGTCATTTTATGCCACCTTCTCTTCACATCATTACTGTTAATTCAATGAGTGAATTGCATTGTGAGCTCCGTGCAGTGGAGATGTATTTGCACATGGCCTATATGACACTGGTGAACATGTGATAGACATTAGTGTTCATGCTGGCTGGCTCAGGCTGACCCGTAGGCTGGGTGAATGGGAGTGAATGGGCAGCGAGTCCTCATGGAGACCGCAGATCTCTCCCCAGTCCCTTCATCCTGCTCCGTTCAGCAGTGTGAGTTGATGGGTAGCTCAGGGCCAGCTGGGCCTGCACCGCGGCCTGCGGTCTCCACTGAAGAGTGCATCTGGCAACGGGAATCTGCTTTATTTAGACCTGTGTGAAGCTGGAACCCAGCAGCGGCCGTTTGTCCAAACGTCACTCATGACCGATCCTTACCTTCCCAAACACTGCGCTGGCTAGATGGTTAGGCAAACAAACTTGGTTACACAGTATAGAGACTATTTCTATTAGCATTCTTCTCTTAATGTGTGATAATAATGCTACATCACTTTGGATAGGGCGTTGTTTTTGAATGCCCAATATTTGTGACAGAGTCATCTTCACTTTACAGTTTGGAACAAATGTGCCAGAATATCTGCAGCAGGCTGAGAAGAAGCTAAATTTGAATAAAGATTTGATTTTAATGACCAATTTTTAGCAGTTTGTCTGTATTCAAGGAATGCTGGGGTAAAACCGACCCACCTTGGGTTATTTTTGTAACCTATTGATGAATCATGAGTAAACCAACAAATTGGGATCATATATATGGTTACTTTGAGTTATTATTACCTCTTTTATTTGGTTAGTTTGAGTTTTTATTTATTTATTTAGTTTTAAGTTTTATTTTCTACATTACACTTTATTTTCTTTTTCTTAATAAATTCAGGTAGTCTAATAGTATCCATCCATCCATCCATCCATCCATTTTCTAAGCCGCTTCTCCCTAAGGGTCGTGGGGGGGTGCTGGAGCCTATCCCAGTGGTCATCGGGCGGAAGGCAGGATGCACCCTGGACAGGTCACCAGTCCATTGTGTCACCAGTCTTGTTGCTAATGCAGCAGCTGGGCTCCCCAAAATCTTGTTAAAAACTGGACTGTGGAAATAACCCAACACAATGACCCAACAGCACCAACCCAGCATGTGGGAACTAAATAAACACTGAATTCCAGCATAAAAACCTTAGCCCATCTGTGAAACCAAATCCCTTGTATGTGTAAGCAAACCTAAATAAAGTGTGATAGGTGGGGGAAACAGACTGAGGTCGGGAATCACTGTTCTAAAGCAGTGGTTGGTCACTGGACCGCTGGTTTCTAAAATCTTCAAGCAGATTAATTCACTGGATCATCCTTTGTTTGATCCCAGTGTTTGTTTGATCTTGTTTAGAAAATGTCCTATTTGTTGCCTAAATGCACTAACTGGTGTAGTTAAAAGGATAATCAGTTCTCCTGTTGAGTCTTGGTTCCACTCAGTGGTTCCTCCTCATGCTCTTAGAGAGTTTCTCTATTTGCGTCTTGGTTCCAGTCAGTGGTTCTTCCTCATGCTCTTAGAGAGTTTCTCTATTTGCGTCTTGGTTCCAGTCAGTGGTTCTTCCTCATGCTCTTAGAGAGTTTCTCTATTTGCGTCTTGGTTCCAGTCAGTGGTTCTTCCTCATGCTCTTAGAGAGTTTCTCTATTTGCGTCTTGGTTCCAGTCAGTGGTTCTTCCTCATGCTCTTAGAGAGTTTCTCTATTTGCGTCTTGGTTCCACTCAGTGGTTGTTCCTCATGCTCTTAGAGAGTTTCTCTATTTGCGTCTTGGTTCCAGTCAGTGGTTCTTCCTCATGCTCTTAGAGAGTTTCTCTATTTGCGTCTTGGTTCCAGTCAGTGGTTCTTCCTCATGCTCTTAGAGAGTTTCTCTATTTGCGTCTTGGTTCCACTCAGTGGTTGTTCCTCATGCTCTTAGAGAGTTTCTCTATTTGCGTCTTGGTTCCTCTCAGTGGTTGTTCCTCATGCTCTTAGAGAGTTTCTCCATTTGTATCTTGGTTCCACTCAGTGGTTCTTCCTCATGCTCTTAGGGTGTTTCTCCATTTCAATCTTGGTTCCACTCAGTGATTCATCTGAGAAGTTTTTCTTATGTTTCTCCATTTGAGTCTTGGTTCCACTCAGTGGTTCTTCCTCATGCTCTTAGAGAGTTTCTCTATTTGTGTCTTGGTTCCACTCAGTGGTTCTTCCTCATGCTCTTAGAGAGTTTCTCCATTTGCGTCTTGGTTCCACTCAGTGGTTCTTCCTCATGCTCTTAGAGAGTTTCTCCATTTGTATCTTGGTTCCACTCAGTAGTTCTTCCTCATGCTCTTAGGGTGTTTCTGCATTTCAGTCTTGGTTCCACTCAGTGATTCATCTGAGAAGTTGTTCTTATGTTCCTCCATTTGAGTCTTAGCTCCAATCAGTGGTTCTTCCTCATACTCTTAGGGATTTTCTCCATTTCAGTCTTGGTTCCTCTCAGTGCTTCTACCCCATGTTCCAAGGAAGCTTCTCCTTTTGAGTCTTGGTTCCTCTCACTGGCTCTTCCTCATGTTCTTAGTGAACTTTTCTTACACTTAGCAGAGTCTTATGAGAGCTTATATGGTGGCCGGAGGTTCTTTGGTACAATGTCTGTAAGATGCTGGAGAGTTCCAATTGATTCCAACTGTTTCTCAAGGACACATGGAACCAGAAGGAGTTAGCTTCAGAACTTTCCGCAGAGCAGAACATTGCTGTCAGTGCTTCTACCCCATGTTCCAAGGAAGCTTCTCCTTTTGAGTCTTGGTTCCTCTCACTGGCTCTTCCTCATGTTCTTAGTGAACTTTTCTTACACTTAGCAGAGTCTTATGAGAGCTTATATGGTGGCCGGAGGTTCTTTGGTACAATGTCTGTAAGATGCTGGAGAGTTCCAATTGATTCCAACTGTTTCTCAAGGACACATGGAACCAGAAGGAGTTAGCTTCAGAACTTTCCGCAGAGCAGAACATTGCTGTCGACTGAGGAACAGAGGCACATTGGCATCCCAGCTTTTGTCATAGTTGCTTGAATCATTCCTCATGAGTGGAAAAGGCAGTTGGGACCAGCGTATCTAGGCGGGTAACACTGACCACAGACAGTCTGTGCTATGTGTTAAAAATCGAACTCAATATGAATATATAACTGAAGGAGTAGCCTCTGGAAATGTGATCGTGTAAAATGAGTTATTCTCTCATCTCCACTGATGCTGTTTTTCATTTGCTCTGTTTTTCTCGTTTGTTTAAGACACTTTAACACTCAGCAGCTCTGAAAACCAAATAAAGGCTTTGCCTTCAAACACACGAGGGCGTCTCAACTGACAGCACAGAAATCACAAACATCCCAGCTTAAAAATCCCCTACAGCGAAAAGAGAGTGGAGTGTAAACGCTATAGTGTGCAGAGTGAACACGGGGTATGCCTTAGTCACTTCTGTGGAATGCAATTTGCATTCAGGCGCACAACATAAACAAACTGATTTACATTTGAAAAATTCCTCTGTACTAAAAATGTCCAGTTCAGTCCAGCTGAGCAGCACGAAGGTACAGTAAAACCTGTAAAAGCTGACCTGTGCATGAAAAGTTCTGGATCATTTTGTGTGTTGAAGGTTATAAAGTGCATTTTAAGGGCGTTAAGGTTAGTCGACATTATAAGGGTTTAAGATTATGAATGTTTAAGGGTATTAATAGCTAAAGGTATGAAAAATGAAGGTTATGGATAATTAATGTTAACAATAGTAAATGTTATGAATTGTTAAGGTTGTGAATCATCAAAGTTATGAAGACTTAAAACTATAAGTCATTATGCTATAAACATTTAAGGTTATGAATAGCTTGTTCACGGATTGCTAAAGGTATGAATGGTTAAGTTATGAAAAGGTAAGGTTTATTAACAGGTAGAATTATGAACAGTGAAGGTTCTTTATGAAAGGATAAGGTTTGTAAAAAGGTACAGTTATGAATATTAAAGGTATATGAGCCATTATGTTATGAAAGGGAAATATTTCAAAATAGGTACAATTATGAATATTAAAGGTTATTGTGACGCGGAGCGGGGTAGTGGACGCATGTGCGGAGGTAAGCGACTTTTATTGAGGGCAAATCCAAAATCAGGGTCATCACGGTCCAGGGTCATGGAGCCAATACGGATAGAACGGGGTGCAGACATGACAGACAAAGCAGAATACAACAGAACAAAACAGAACAAAACAAAACAAAACAAAACAAAACAAAACAAAACAAAACAAAACAAAACAAAACAAAACACAGCATACATCAAACAAAGACCGGTACAAAGACCAGCAAACACAATGCGTAATCACAGGGCTTAAATACAACAGGGATAATGAGGGACAGGTAGAAAACAGGTGGAGACAATCAGGGGAGGAGTTACAAAACAAGGGGGCTGGACTAGAAAGACCAAAACAAAAACGCACATGGACAGACTGGGAGAGGCCAATCGTGACAGTTATGGATGGTTATGAAAGGGTAAAGTTTATGAAAAGGTAACATTATGAATATTGAAGATTATGAATGGTTATTAATAGAACAGGACAGGTAGAAAACAGGTGGAGACAATCAGGGGAGGAGTTACAAAACAAGGGGGCTGGACTAGAAAGACCAAAACAAAAACGCACATGGACAGACTGGGAGAGGCCAATCGTGACAGTTATGGATGGTTATGAAAGGGTAAAGTTTATGAAAAGGGAACACTATGAATATTGAAGATTATGAATGGTTATTAATGGTAAAGTTATGAAAGAGCAGGGGTTAATAAAAATGAAGATTATGAATAGCTATCATTGACATTATTATAATGCGTTGTTTTTGGCCTTATGTTACTCCATGAGCTCAGATACTCTATGACGGTAAATGTTTAATATTTACTCTTTTACTTAGACTGAACCAGACAAACCAAAAATAATTCATTTTCAGTTTTGATAATTATATGAAATTCAAACAAAAAGTCACTGAAATGTTTAACAATGAAGAAGCTTCTTTGTCACTTAAAGAATAAATAAATAATAAGTAATTATTTAAATAAATAATATTCTACCATCCCAGAAAAGCATCAACCAGCTTCTCAGACTGTGAAGAACGGAAGCTGGAATGAAGGTAAAGAGTGACTCCCTGAACACTGAGAAATTGTGATTGTTTAATTGTTGAGATTTCTTTGTAGTTTTCTCTGTAATTTTCTGTTTTTTTCCCAATGCTGGAAAATGAACAGCAGGTATTTAATGGCCTTTCTTTAATAAGGACGTGTGAAGGACGTTTTCCTGAGTCTGACGTCATTTTAAAGCAGTTAAAAACACAATCACTGCTCACTGCTGCTCATCTCACTCTGACTGGACTCACGTGATGCTTGTTGTCATGGTAACGTGTACACTAAGTGGTTCTCTATGCATGCCGTAATTTTGGATCTGATTACTTGTAGGGAGCGTGTAAACAGAGATTTTCCATCAGATTGTTGAGTAGAGTGAGAATAAACACCTCAGTCTTAATCTTTCATCAGAATGCATTCAAACAGATTCCATGTAAACACAGCCGCAGTCAGGTCTTTTAGAGCTCACTGAACGACTCAGTGTGCAGCACAATGCTCATTGTTACGTTGTCCTCATAGCTGCAGTGAAGAAGCAAACGTCTCTCGGCTGATCGACAGCGTTTGAGGGGAATTTCTCCTGGACTATTAAAGTTAAAATGTCATTTGCAGCACAATAGCTCACTCACACTCGTGTACAGGCGCAGGCGCAACACTGCGGCGGAGCATATTCAGCGCCTTGTGATCATCAAATGGAGGGTATCGTATGACAATGGCAGCGATAGAGCGTTCACAAGATTAAATGAGTCATGGCTTTCCCGCCTCCGGCTGAAACCTTCCACCTCATGCCGGGGGAATGCAGCCTGTTTATTAAAATGATACTCTCTGACCACAGACTGAAGAATTATGACCATATCTGAATGAAAATAATCGTGAATCACTGGCTCAAAATGTCAAAAACAAAGCCACAGATACACAGCGTGATTAGGGGTGCCAAAACTTTTGCATACAACTGTATATTCTGTCATTCTTGTGTGAAGCATGTGAAGCATTTTGGTCTCCAAATTTGTATATTAAATATTCCATTTACATAAAATCATTATTATTATTATTATTATTATTATTATTGTTGTTGTTGTTGTTGAAAATCAAACAATAAAAAATAAATAAATACAGTATTGGTCTACATACACTACTGTTCAATAATCTGGACTCATATCAACAGTTGATACTTTATATGCAATAAGAACTTTCTAAAATATTTGGATATAAATATTACAAAATATTCACCGAAATGTTTGATTCACATTTCAATAATAATTGATTCAGTTTGATTCAGTATTTCAATAATAATGTAAACAAGTGAATGAAATGATATATAATGATAAATAATACAATAATGCAGTACAATTGGCACAATTGGCCCCTCCCAGTCCTGTCCATGTGCTTTTTGTTTACTTTTTCATCCAGGTGCTTTGTTCTGGTTCTTAGTCCAGCCCCTTGTTTCGTGGCTCCACCCCTGATTGTCGCCACCTGTTTTCTGTCTGTCCCTCGTTATCCCTGTTTCATGAGCCCCGTGTTTGCCCTTAGTTTTCACTGGTCTTTGTGTTGTTTGAGGTGTTTGG